>NW_009713378.1:0-7150 GCF_000703405.1 Apaloderma vittatum | reverse complement strand
TATGGCTCTCCCTGGACCCATCAGTGCCCTCTCCTTGTTCCAGTATTCCTCCACTTCATTCTGTTGAGTTTTGCCAAGAAAATGGGGATGAGCCACTGCTGAAGGTGACGCCTCCTTTCCCCTTGCAGTTTATCAGGTGAGACCTGCAGACGCTAGAGAAACTATCAGGCACTCTGCTGTGACAGACCACATCTTCCCTTGCCTTGAAAGGAGACGGCTGAGAGAGGACCTTATTAACATATATAAATATCTGAGGAGTGGGTGTCAAGGGGAAGAAGACAATCTCTTCTCAATGGTACCCAGTAACAGAACAAGAAATAATGGGTTTAAGCTAGAACATAGGAAGTTCCACCTCAACATGAGGAGAAACTTCTTTACTGTGAGGGTGACAGAGCACTGGCACAGGCTGCCCAGAGAGGTTGTGGAGGCTCCTTCTCTGGAGACTTTCAAAACCCGCCTGGACGCGTTCCTGTGTGGCTGCCCTAGGGAATACTGCTCTGGCAGGGGAGTTGAACTAGATGATCTTTTGAGGTCCCTTCCAACCCCTGACTTTCTGTGATTCCCAAGCTTGCTACTTCTGAAGCAACGGGTTGCCTCGAGCTTGCCAGCCACCCCGTGATCACACTTAAGCCTAAGTAAACTTTCTGGTAAAGCTAGGCGAGTTTAGTTTAAGATACAGTTAAGCGGTTTCTTGGCAACAAAGACAGGGAGACCAACCAGCACCACCCCAATGGCTTTTTTCCCCTCTGAGCAGGTCTCACTCAGGCTGAGTCCTGTACCCTGGGCAGCAGCAGGACCTCTTGGCTAGCTTGTCCCAGCACAGGCCATACAGCTCCTTGAGATGAGGTCATTCTTTTATACAAGCCAGAATCAAGCTTTGCTTCTCCTGCAGAAAAGCTGAGACTTGGAGAAAAGTTTCCATTGATCCTCCTTCCTCCCCTCCCTTGTTTTTTGGTTTCTTTGTTGTTTTTGTTTGTTTGTTTTTTGTGTGGGATAGGATTTCCACAGTCACAGCAGTTTGCTGAAACCTCCTGTTCCATGGGTCATGTCTCAGCTCACGTACCTGATGTGATACAGCTTCACTCCAGTGACTTTCAAAATTCCCATGGGGCTTCAAAATCACAGCCCACATCATGGGGGCATCAAAACCACCTTCTCCCTCAGCAGCTCTACCCATCACCCCACTTTTGGTTTCCTCTTCCTGCCCCCATAGAAACTTTCAAGCTGTACCAACACCACTGCGAATGGTGGGGGTTTGTATTAGGGAGCAAAAGGAAAAAATAAAAAGGTGTTTAACACATGAGCCCAGCAGCAGTAAATGCCATGAGCAGCTGTGTTGGCACAGCAGAAGGAGTGGAGTAGCATGGCAGGAGCTGCAGAAGCTCACGCAATTACACAGGCACTCATGCTGTGGGCAGCTGGCTTGGACAGGCTGGAAGCAAGCCTCTGAGCCAACACAGCATGAAACATAACCATCAGCCTGACAGGGAAACGGGGAATTGTTTTTCTCCAAGCGCAGCTCATATGGTCGATGTTGACTGAAACTGCCACAGAAAAACAACCAGCAGCCCCCTTAAGGAGCTGCTGTTGCTTTCCAAGACAGAGGGTTTGGTTCACAAACAGGCCAGCATTTCAATCTCTAGGCAATGGTTGCCACATTTACAGAAATAGCGATGGCTGATCTTATGGCTGGCCTCACAACAACATTTTTCTACACACTACAAACCACTTACCTCCAGTTCTTACAGGAGCCAGTTATGCAGGATACCAGACTCTCCTCCCTTTGTCTTCTCATACACTAGCCTCTAGTAGGTGCTTGCAGCTCACACACATACTTGAGATTTCACATACAGAAAGGTCTCTGGCTGCAGTTCCGCACCACCTCAATTCCCAGCTTCTGGCCCTTCATTTAAATCCCTAGCGCGCCTATATAAAGGGATGAGACCTCTGCAGCTCATTCTTCAAAAAGGTCTCGATTCTCACAAAACCAGGTAGATAATTTGAATTAAACCAGAGAAAGCAGCATCATAATATGGATTATTATAGGGCAGATATGGAGAACAGAGGTTCCCAAAACCTTTGGAAGGCAGTGTCAGACTTAAGGCAGTTTGCCAGAGAGTCTTTTTACTTGGCTGAATTAATATATCTGAAGCTGCTAGACACTAACACCTTCCTGCTCCATGTTACAAATAGAATTATTCAAACACCTAATAGAACAGTTAAAAGGCTCTTAAATTTGAGTGGCATCCTGCTGATGAAGCTGTTGAACAAAATCTTTTGCAGCACAGCAAACATTAACACTAGTGTGTGTCCACCATAAAGTTGCAATCCAGAGTGCAAATCCAGTAGTGCCTAGATAGCCTTTAAGGCTCCGTAAGTGAAAGATGTGAGTTTTGCAAGGTCCTGGAAAAGGCTACTTCCCAGATTGCCTTTTAATGCACGGGTTTCCTCAATCTGGATCTTAACAGAACAAGCCTCTAAGCAGCTAAGGAGATTCTCAGTACCAGGGAGATAGAAATTATGTTTGGATCCATTCTTAAGATAAATTTCTAGAAGATCTTTAACAGTCATGCACTGACAAGATTTATATACTGTCTGTAGAAGGCTCCTTGGATTGTGTTCCATCAATACAGAAACTCAGAGGACAGTTCCAACACCATCATTGGACCAAGGTGTGTGCATCAACACTCTAAGGTTATAGTACAGCCCTATCCCCCTATCCAAATGTTAGGGAAGATAATTCATAGCTGTACCATCATTATAATTCAGTCCAGCTTAAGTTTCTCAGGCAGATCACCTATTTAGACTGAACAGTTAACTGTCCATGAAGAGATCTGAAGTGCTCAGATGAACCAGACTTCTACACACACTGAATAAGGAGATTCCAGCCATATACATAGAGATACAAGCTTTAAAGACCATAAATTAGGTTTCCTTAGATAACTGCACTGCCAAAGAAAATATTCTTTTTGATACAGCAAGTATTTTCTAGAAGGGAATAAGACAGACATCAGTCCTTTGCACACTTATTTATTCAAGCTTTTGGAGGATGTAGCAAGGGAAACTTAACTAACAACTCTGTCTTTAGTGGCTCTTCAGACATGCACAGAGGTAGACACAGGCATAAGCTTACACAAAAAAATGCCAACCAGCACAAGTGACTCTGAGCTGTGGAGAAATTCAACATTAACACCACCACAAGGTCAGGAGCCTGGCAGCAGCTAGAACTGCTGTGATTTGCCATATCTGTGGGATGATTTCTATGAGGAGGACTTAGTACGAAGAAGTTCAGGCGGAAGATTAGGTAACACCCCTCCTTGAGCAATGGTCACACCAGAGAAGAGCTTGTTCAGGTTTTCGTCATTTCTCACGACCAGCAGGATGTGCTTGGGCAGGATCCTGTGTTTGTTTTCCTTTGCAGTCTTCCCTGCCGCCTCCAGGATCTTTCTGCTCAGATACTGCAGCACTGCAGCCAGGTAGATGGCAGCACTAGGACTAACTCTCTTAGAATAGTTCCCTCTTTTAAGGAACCTGTAAACTCGACTCACAGGGAACTGCAGTCCAGCCTTGGCTGATCTGTTTCTCTTTGATGCAAGCAAGGGCTTTGCAGTTTTCTTCCCACATTCAGACATTCTAATATCAATCTAGGGTAAAAAAAGAGGAAAAAAATAAAATAATAAAAAAAAAAGCAGACAGAGAAACTGAGAATTTAAATCCTTTCTTCCTCATCATTTCACTGCCTTTCTAATTCCCTTACAAGTCAGCTCTTCCCTCTTAGAAAATTTGATAGTTGTTTATACTTTTGTCTGAAGGAGTAGATTAGTCAGGCTGCTGCTTTGGGAGATTCTGACAGGTTTCCAGCTGAAAGACCTCTACAAGCTCAGTCAGAGCAGCAGGTCAGGCATCCAGTAGATTTCCAAAACAGTTAAAGAGATTCAGATAGAACTTGGGAGCAACATCCTCTGACTCAGTATCAAAGGAAGACTACCCGTAAGGAGAAAGGTTAAGCAAACTAAGCTTCAATACACATGTTCAGAAACCCTACAGCGAAGCTTCATTGAACTTACCCCGGTAAGAACCCAAGCAGCTTCTGCAGTGTTGACCTTGTGAGAGACAGAGCTAGAAATTCATATATTTATCTGAAGCATGAACAACTTCATCTACTGGAAATCACTTCAAACAGATTTTGTTTTCCAAAGGTGAGGGGACCTATTGCTGCAAGATAACAGGCTGCAGTCAGGAATAAGACTTACAGAAAAAAGAGAAATTTTGTTTTAGCTTAGTCTATTACAAATGCACAAGTCCTATCTTCTTGTATAATATTGCATCCATTCTAACATCACTTATCACTGACGTAAAGCCTCAAGCACTGAATACTACCTATATATAACACAAAGCAACTGGAAAACAAACACAGGAATATTGTGTTTCTGTATATAGAATCATTCTCAAGTTTTAATCGTTAGTTACTTTTAGGTAATGAGAAGCTCTCCTCGGAAGTGGAGAGGAACTGAATCAAATATCAAACTGAAACACTTCAAAATATAATAAAACATTCTTTTAGGAGCTTTTTGTGTGCCTTAGAAATATAAGCTTTTAAAAACAATACACAAGCAAATAAACTAAACATTCAAAAGCCCCTTTAAGAAGTCTTATATTAAATATAGAACTTACAAACCCATTATTTCACTCAAGTTTATCTAACACAAAGAAAGCATACTGCCATTTCTTAAGAACAAACTCTCACCTGAAGAACTTACTGACTTAGCTTCGTTTCCAACATAACCACCATCCAAATCCCCCAAACTACAACTTCTGGCAAGAGCAGCCCCCTTTTAAATTCCACAGTGGTAGCTGTAACGTTATCAGCTCACCCACGGTTTAATACCACCTGGGCAAGCAATGATTCAGCCACTCAAAACAAAAAACAATCAAGGTCCCAACACAAGAGAAACTCGGTATGGTCTCTGTCACTACCCCTTGTAGAGCTGCTTAGCACCTCGTTAGCCCATCTCCTCTGGAAATAAGCCTAATATTCGCTGCCTCAGCGAACTGTAGTATCTCTGACTGGCAGCTCCTTTCTTATGGCTGGAAGGGGGCACACCTCACCTTATTGCAGCCATCAAGAATTAAACCCAGCAACATGTTCCAAGGTTCTTAGTGTTGACAGCGGTGGCCAAGCTGCTTTGTGAACACATTGCAGAGCCTGGGAAAGCTCAGGAGCTCTGACATTGGGTTCTTCCTCTTCTAGGATTTGTCCCCATCTGCTGCATAGGCCTTTTTGTTTTTTCTCAAAGTCACGTAGAGCTGCATTGCGAAACAAAGCATGTCCCTTCTGAGGTCAAGGGTGTAGTGACAGTTGAATGATTATTTTCTTCAACACATGAGTGCTGGGAAGTTGAGCAAACTTTTGCTGAGCAGCTGGGTAAGGAGACGTCTACTGCTACTGAGAAGCCAGAGCGGGGAGTTTTCAGATCACTGTGTTATCTGACTAAATTATGAATGGATTGAACTATTGGCTAGAAGAAAGCAAACAAGTTTGTTCTTGATAAAAGAAACACTTCAAAAATTGACTTTTGAATTGGACTAGCACTTCACCACAAACTCTATCTTTGGGGAAGTAGAGGTAGGACCACACAGCTCACTCAGTGTGTTTTATCATACAGAAAAAGGCAGGTGAAAGCATTTCTAGAAGCTACTTGAGCACTGGCTGTGCCTTGCCAGGTCTGTCTGGTGTGGTGCAGAGCAGACAAATGGAAGCAACTTGCATCCAGGAGCAGCATAATGACTGACATGCAGTTCTCCAGATTAGCAAAGGATGCTGTAAGTGCCATGCTTAAAACTGCACAAAATGAGTACTTTGCTTGAGTCTTCTACCTTCTGACTTTTGCTTTGTCCAAAACAATAATCATTCCCAAGCCTGTTTTCCCTTGCCACAGTCAATTGGAAGAAATAATCTGAGTTTCATGTGCTCATTTTTCATGTAGCTCCTTTAAAGCTTTTTTTTTCTCCCCTCTTCCAATTTACAGGTGTAAACAGCCTAAGGCTGAGACGAGGTGGTGGAGTTGCTCTTTACATGAGAGACCAACTAGAATGTATTGAGGTCTATCCAGGGGTAGATGAGGAGCAAGTTGATTATTTGTGGGTAAGAATTAAGGGGCAGGCTAGTGTAGGTGATACTGTGGTGGGTGTCTGTTACAGACCACCTGATCAGGATGAGGAAGCTGATGAGGCCTTTTACAGGCAGCTGTCAGTGGCCTCTGGATCACAGGCCCTGGTTCTCATGGGGGATTTCAACTACCCAGACATTTGCTGGAAGGCCCACACAGCCAGTCATCCTCAGTCCAGGAGGTTCCTCCAGTACATCGATGATAACTTCTTGATGCAAATGGTGAATGAGCTGACCAGGAGAGGAGCGCTGCTGGACCTTGTGCTCACCGACAGGTGAGGTCTGTTTGAAGCAGTGAAGGTTGAGGGCAATCTTGGCTGCAGCAACCATGAGGTGGTGGAGTTCAGGATCTTGTGCGGTAGAAATAAAATACCTAGCAGGATCGCAGCACTGGACTTCAGAAGGGCTGATTTTGGTTCTTTCAAGCAATTGCTAGTGGATACGCCATGGGACAGGGAACTGGAAGGTAAAGGGGCCCAAGAGAGTTGGTCACTATTCAAGGACCACCTCTTCCAGGCTCAGGATCAGTGCATCCCAACAGGCAGGAAATCAAGAGATCCAGGAGACCTGCATGGTTAACCAGGGATCTGCTGGGTAGACTCAGGGGGGAGAAGACTATATATAAATCGCTGGCCACTTGAGTGGAGTATAGGACTGCTGTCGGAGAGTGTAGGGAGGCGATTAGAAAAGCTAAGGCCTCCTTGGAATTAAAACTGTGAGGGAAGTCAAGGACAGCAGAAAGGGCTTATTCAAATACATTCCTGACAAAACTAACACTAGAGGCAATGTAGGCCCTCTGGGGAATGAGGTGGGTACCCTGGAGACAGAGGACAGAAAGAAGGCAGTGTTACTGAATGCCTTCTTTGACTCTTGCTACGTTGTTGCAAACTGTCCTCAGGCGCCTCAGTCCCCTGAGGTCCCAAAGGAAAGCAAGATTAAAGAGGAGTTTTCGCTGGTTGAGGAGGACTGGGTTAGGGATCA
>NW_009713377.1:0-17561 GCF_000703405.1 Apaloderma vittatum | reverse complement strand
TATTCAGTGATCCATCAAACTCAGCTCAGCATCTCTGAAAATCACTCTACATCAAAAAATATTATGGCTGATCTTCTGAATGCTTTTGTTCAATTGTTGGGAGACCTCTCATTTCTCTCTCCTGCCTGGGTATCTTTACACTGTCTTCTGCTGGTTTCATGAGCTTCTTTGTTCTTTTAACATAGATTCCTAACATGATTATAGATTTGCTTTTGGGAGTTGTCTGAAAAGTCCCTTCTCCCCACAAGTTTTGTTCAGACCTTACATAATAGCCAATCCAAACACTTCCATGTTTAATTAACAGAGTGCTTTGCTTCACTTTAAGGTGAAATAGTCTATAATGTGTTGATTATTAACTTTTTTTTAGAAGAACGTGATTTGTGTTTTTGCTTAAAATCCAAGGAGAGGTGCTGGTCCCACTGAATTCAAAATGCCTCTTGACTTCAGTGATCTCTAGCTTTTACCTCAGATTCCCAGCAGATTATTTGAATTATCTCGATATGATCCTTCACATTGTCCAAGTCATCCTGCATTCCAAGTAGCTCTAATGCCAGATAGCTTCTCTACTGTCCAAAGCCATTTTTTTCTGTCTTCTCTAAACTGTGTTTAAAGCATGATAGGGACAGCACTACATTTTTGGCTTAAGAGGCTTGAGTGTACTACATCTAGAGACTTGGCTGTGGATGGGAAGGCAGGTTTGATGCAAGGGACTGGTCAGGAGCTAAGGAGCAGCTGAGACTGTCACTGGCATGCTGCAGTTTGGGAATGGAGACATCTACAAGGCTGTTCTCCCTTATGCAGTTTTGAGCCTGTGGAATTGTTTCTTCACAAAATCCTTGAGGGCACTTGATGGTCCCTCTGTACCTTCAGGGGAACTTTGCCTCCCATCAAAGTCCTGTCAGCACCCATCTTTTTCCTGCTTGACCCTCTTCTTATCTTTGCCCTTCAGCCTGGTCAGCTGAACAGTCTTTGTGTCCCAAGACTTTTATAGTGCAGGTGTTGAATCTCTGAACTGCAGCAAATTGAAATTTAAGGGCCCTGTAGCTATTTGAGCCCCTGAGTCTCCTTGGTGGGAAGACTGTTCCAGCAGTAGCAACTGCAATGAGAGCACAGTGCTCGCTGCTCCTACATCCACCATATAGGAGGGACCTGCTTTTGCACCTAAAAATAGTATCACAGTCTGAGGAGAGTGTACAGAAATGAGAAGGTTTATCCATAACATTTTTGAAGTACTGGATGATGAAACTATCCCATTCCAGAAAGTGAGAGGAAGAGATGTATTTATGCTGAACAACAGCCCCCTACACATTTCTGGGGGATGGGAAAATTAAAAGGTAGCAAAGTAAAGAGCAAAGTGCAGCATTCTGCAGCCTTTGTCTGTAGATTGGGTTGACAAGACACAAGCAGACTGAAACTACTTGAAAGGAGATTGTAGAGAGGTGGCTGTTGGTCTCTTTTCCCAAGTAACAAGTGACAGGATGAGATGAGACAGAAATGAGGAAAAAAATCTTCACTGAGAGGATTGTCAAGCACTGAAACAGGCTGCCCAAGGAAGTGATGGAGTCACCATCCCTGGAGGAGTTTAAAAGAAGTGATTAGGGACATGGTTTACTGGTGGACTTGGCATTGCTAAGTTAATGGTTGGACACAATGATCTTAAATGTTTTCTCCAACCCCAGTGATTCTGTGGTTCTCTATAGGTTAGATTGTCCTTCTCTGAATTAATACCATATTTGTGACTAAACCATAAGTAATTATCATTTGGAGTTTACTAATTGATTTCCCATTCTAAGAAATATTATACCATATCTTACTGTATTAATCAGAATTAAAAAAAAATTAGTCATGGAGACTTTAGCAACCACCCTTTAGCAACTGACCTGCTCTAGATAACATGGATTTGGTTTTTGTTTCCATTTCATATATACCGGCATTACACACTTTTCCTTTTCCAGCTGAGGATGCAGGCTTTTGTCCCTAAATATTTCACCCTGTCATGCTTTTCCCTTTCCTCCCCCACCATCTGCGGACATATCTTATCATGCTGTATGTTCATAAACTAACCTGCCATCACTTTCTTGGTTTTAATATTTTGAGGAGCACATACTGCACAGCATCAATCAACCTTTTTTTATTTTATTTAATGTCTGTAAAGGTCAACTTGTTCTCTACAGAGCAGTTATTGTTTACAGACCTTTCTCTGCAGTTTCACTGGCTACAGACTGCTCTCAGTTGAGGTTTGAATGAAAAGTTTACTCTTCAGTGGGAGAGGCTCCAAAGAAAAGCAAGCTAAGGGAAAAATGTGTAACTTTGAGCCATTCTGATTATTCAATAATTCTGTTGTGATAACATGTGCTGTCACTTGAGGGTCAAAATCACGTACAGCTTAGAGTCGTGTTACTGTCCAGTCACTGCTAGTGCGCTGGGTTTGCATGCTATGACCTGGCCCTTGGAAGCTGCTTGCTAATTGCACCCATTTGTTTCACAGTCAATGACAGGTACAGTATCTAAAAGGGTCATGCATGCTGTCTGATCCGGGGTATTTGCCTGAGCTCATAGAGTTGGAAGATCAGGTTCCTACATAGTCAGGGGGTTTCATGCAGAGGGACATTCAAACAGCTCTTTTTTTTTGTTGTCCAGACTAGAGAGACTAATACACCTAAATAAGTGTTTTCTTTTTTGGGGGGTAGGCGGGGAAGGGGGTCATGATATATGCTGCCAAGCTTCCCTAGTTCATTGAAGAGCTGTTAATCTGAAGCGGTTTCAGACATCCTCCCTTCTCTTCTATAGCATTACTGATAGGGAGTCATTAATAGTCATTGACTCAGCTGCATGATCTTTGTTGTTCAGTGTCTAAACCTTGATGCTCCCTGATTGTATATACTTGCAAACTATAAGAGTTCATTCTGCAGCAGGTCAATAAATTTCTAGAGCTTCACCTGCCATCTATTGGTAGAAAACATGAAGTAGAAAATTATTTGCCTTTTCAAAACTTGAGCTACAGTGTTTAAGAGGCATAAATTATCCGTACAATAGTTTAAAAATGTAAAGTAAATGGTCATCAGTATAAAACTAGATAATATATTTAGGATGAATTGGAAACAAATATTTCTATTTCAGTAATATCATTATTACTGTATGCAATCCTGTTCATTGAAAGTGATCTCATCAAGTCTGAAAGTGTATGGAATTTGATGCCTTTTGGAAACAAAGCAAAGGTAACCAGGTCAAAAGTCAGTTAATCAGAGTGAAATTCTGAGAAGTATTAGTATGATGGAGGTAATAAAACATCCTTGCAAATTCTCAGTAGCTATTTCTAGTGGGCAAGGTGTAGTGCATTGTGGAGAATGAGTAAAGAATCATTTCATTGCACTCCCCTTAAACATTTGTTATACCAAGAGAGTTGATTGGTTTTTTAGTTGCTAAATTTTTATGACAATTTTGTAAGGTTGCAATAAGCCAAACAACAGAGCAGAAAATGAGCTCAGTATTTATTACCTTCATTTTGAAGAACTTTTCACTTATCGTGCAAATAATTTTTCAATGGCAGGCAAACATATCAAACTCTAATAGCTCCATAACCAGTCCTTTTGGCATTGAATTCTAAACCAAGGTGGCTGTAAAACTAATATTTGACAAGAGCATTGGGTAGCATGTATCTACCATCTAACTGGCTGAAAATATAGATCAAGTATCTCTGCCTGCTCCAGGCATCTTTAAAACAACCCAGTCAGAGACAAATTTATAAATGATTTGTTTATGGTGAACTACATACCAAAGATGAAATAGGTCTTCTCAAAAAACTTACGAAGGCTGTGTGATACATTTCAGAATTAGAAACTTTCTACTTCTGTATCTTCGTAACAAAAAACAGAGAAAAGATGCCTTAGTACAAGATGAATTGGAAGCAATAACTGTGACATGGATTCAAAGGAGAATCTTCAAAAATTCTATTTCCTGAGATGGCTTCTCAATTAACAGTATTTGCTTACTCGAGCTTACATATGATGGCCAATTATGAGCAAAAGAATTTGCACAAAGAGGCAATTTGTCTGTTATATGTACAGATAAGAACCAAAAGCAGTAAGCAACATCTCAAATGTACATTTATTCCCAGTTTCAAGTTCATGCCCTTTAATTTCATATTAAACTAAGAAAAAGCAAAAAGCAGCAATTGCTAAAGCAAACAATTTTAATACAAAAAGCTTGTAGCAACAGGCAATAAATCTAGTTCTGTATGAACTCAAGCAATACTCTAAGTTTACTGTCATTGCAAAGGACCATTTTTTCTGCAGCAAGAAAAGGGCCTCAACTAGACTACGACACAATTTCAAGGGCTGCACTATAACAACCAGTCAAATTGAGTAGAGACATCTGACTGGGTTTTTGCAAAAAATGCTCGATGCTGCATGCAGTGCAAAGCTCCTGAGAACACGCAGTATGAATCAAGCGAATGTAAATTACCAGGGCATCACTTAGGTTATATAAAGCATGCTAATAGCTTAAGAGGGGATTTAGCATGTTTAAAAACAATCATCGTGCTTGGACAGCCAGGATAACGGGTGAATACATTTGAGATTGAACTTTCATGCTTGCTGATAGCTGCTTCTTGTAGTCTGCACACATAAAGCATTGCAAATAGGACTTGCAACTAATAAGTTCTGTGCTTTCAAGCACAGGGCTTTATTGGTGAAAGACAATTTCACAAGCAGTCTATTGAATTACTAATATGCAAGATAACTAAGTGTCAGTCTCAGAGACCTTAGATTAACATTCACTAAAAAATGCAAAACTCTTCAACTGGTACTCAGCTATTTGGGGATTTGCTCCTATTCATCCATTATAAAATGAGACACAGACTCAGTGAAGAAACAAAATGAGAGAATGTTAAAAGTTCATAGAATCATAGAGTTGTTTGGATGGGAAGGGACCTTAAAGATCATCCAGTTCCAGCCCCTCTGCCATGGGTGGGGACACCTCCTACTAGACCTGGCTGCTCAAAGGCCTATCCAGCCTGGCCTTGAACACTTCCAGGGCAACCCGCTCCAGTGTCTCACCACGCTCACAGTGAACATTTTCTTCCTAATATATGATCTTAACTGACCCTCTTCCAATTTAAAGCTATTGCCCCTTGTCCTATTAATCAGTTACAAAAGATAAACTGTTGACATCTAGATTTACTTCTTTTTCCCACTCTAGTTTGATTTAAATTCATTGGCTCCATTAATGATCTAGCCGAGAGGTGGCATCCCTGGTGGCAGGGAGGCTGGATTAAAAATGATCTCTAAGGTCCCTTCCAGCTTAGGCCATTCTATGAATGTATGCTGAGAGGAGAAACAGCTCAATGTGCCCTGTAAATGTATGACAGATGATTCTACACTTCCCTATTTCTTCAACTAATTGAAAGTGAATTCTGCAAGAAATAAAAAGACCCACAAGGTGAAGTCCATTGCCGACTTTCCACCATTAGACACCCTGACCAACCAAATATGATGTGTACATGAGCAAGAAAAGTTACCAAAAAGAGGGGAAGGTGTTAAATGGAAAAAAAGTGCAGGCATGTGATACTGCACTGGGCCTACTTTATATCTTCTAATTCACTGCTTTTAAATAATGAATGACCCACTGGCTAACTTTTTATAAAACTTGAGATGAAGGTAAGGGTGGAATGTCAGAAGGTGGTTTGGATCAAGAGGATATAAGCTTTTCCCCAGAGAGGTGATAAGTTCTGCCACATGCAGAGTCACCTCTGTATGTTTTGAGATGATGTCTTAATGGTCCTCTGGCATTCCATATGCCTATCCCATGCCTGTAGAAATTATAAGCAAATGCTTATTCCATAAATCTGGTTTCTGCCAGATCATGCAAGCAGAGCTGATCCTGGAACTTAAAACTTTGGCTGGACTCCATAGCAGGCCTTCCACATGATGGGGGCTCATTTGAGAAGACATTTACACCAGAAGACTGGTGAGTCTTTTCTCACTCATGTGCCTGCAGGGAGATAAACTCAGGAAAATAGCTTAGAGAACTGCTAGTGGTCTGTAACTTAAGTCTGTGAGATTGTTGCACGGTGGCTGGATGTTTCCTGTGACTGTACGATGAGTGTTTGTTGGCCATTTACAGACTTACCTGTGAAGCTGGAGGAGTGAGGCAGTGGTGTCACAGGTGTGCACGTAGGTCTTTCTCTAGATAGGTGCTGGATGATTTTATCTGTCCCAACTTCCGCTGTTGGGCTGTGGCAGGAGCTGAGTCACTGATCCAGGTGAACACTAACGCCACAAACAAAATTATTTAACTTTAGGTCACATAATCTGTGAAACTCTGTGGTATCACGGATGGTTTTCTTGAGGATGTGGGAGTGATTAAAGTGCATTTGCAAGCAGTGTAGTTTCTGGAGTAGTACTTCAAATGGGCTACTGTGATGTTTGATCAATTTATGAGAGGGGGTCTGGGGTGTGCTTGACTGCAATAACAATGACTTGAGGCGACCTGACAGGCAAGATCCTCACTAAGACTGCTCCCTAATGATGCAAAGCATCTGAAAATGCCAAACACCCTAGATAGGGCAGTGCAAGACTTCCAGTGTGCTTCCTTTTTCTGTGTAATAGTACAATAACCATCTTTAGTACAGAGCTTTTCTAAGTGCCTCTGAAGTGATATAGCTTGCCACCACTTCAGCAGTGGTTAGGAAAGTCAGAAAATTTGAGGATCATAAACATTATTGTAGCTTAAAAAAATATTTTAAAAAGGAAGAAGAAAACACTACCTGCAATCCTTTTATCCTGCCTCCTCATCAAAAATGTGATCATTCCGCAACAGTAAGAGCTTTCTCTTTTGCTTGATATCAGCATCAGAGTAAGTGAAGGGGATCAAGAAAATGCACGCAAACAGATTTTAAACTGGCTGACATCCCCCTCTGCTGCAAGCTGAGAAGGCAAATCTTTAGCAAATCTTTTAGAACCTGCATATTTTTTTATTTCAGATTATTGCTTTACTTTTCAAGTGCATGTGTGTCATGTCCTTAGCAGCAGTAAGCAGCCTAAGAAGAGTCAAAGCAAAGAGCACACAGACAGGGCTTTTCAGACATAGAGCATCAACTTTTGGATGTACTGGCTGAGTCTCCTTTTCCACTCTACACTAATCCATGTAGTAGGAAGATGTTCAACTTCTGTGCAAAAGCTTCCTTGAAACTAGGTGTATCTTTTTATGTTTGCTCTCAATGAGACAAGCATAGTGATGAAGCTATTGTCTCAAATTCTTTTGATAAAGGCATATTAATCACCTTTCCTTTGGCCTGAGAAGTACATAATTCCTTTTGTCTCAGCAGCTGTGAAGTTCATAATCTCTCTTCCTCACTGTGATTAGTGACAATTGCATTTAGACTCCAGTGAGTAACTACTGTGTGTTTGTTTTCCTTCCAACTCACTGATGAATTGATATATGTGTAATCCTAATTCACGTTTTTTCAGTGTGATAGCAAGTGTGGTGCTAACTGCTTGGCTGTTCTGTGGAATTTCCATTGAATTCCTTGAAGCTCCAGCAGAAAATGGTAACATCTGCTTTCCAAGCTGTTTTTTGACTGACTGGGTGACTCAACTTGTAAAACCAGCAAAAAGAGCGAGTAAGCTTTCTTTTTATTCAATTGAATAACCAGCACTGATAGGAAATCTTTTTTTTCTTCTTCTTCTTTGATTAAAGTAAAATATGATTGTCTAAATTTTATTTCCAAAGCCTGTGTTTTGGAAAACTTCATGAACCAGATGCCAGACACTAGTAAAAAGGATGGAGGGAAGGATTTGGCTAGTTTGAAATGTTTTCATTGTAGCAGTTGTGAAGTGTTTCAATTTCAAATAATGTTTGTTAATTAATTTCAATGAAGTCATGTTTCCAACCAAAATATCACTTCTGAGTAAGGCACTAAAAAAATCCTCTGATGAAATGCTGAGTGAAACCATTTTAAAGTATATTTTTTTAAGTACGCGGCAAGTTGAATCAGCACTGATTCTTTTATAACATATTCAGTTTGAATTAATAGGCATCTTCTGTTTAGAATTCCTAAGCAAGTCTAGTAGCAATCTCTTTCTGAGGAGCAAGTGGTGCCTAAGTGACTAGAGGTTTTCTCTTGTAGACTGCTTACTGAATCATCCTCTGCTTTTTACTGCTGTTCACAACAGTGGGAATATCCCCTACCAAGGTAGTCTGTTCAGTTTGTGGCAGTCTGTCTAGTAGCCAGCAAAAACAAAGCAGAGACCTAGTCGTTGGCTTGTGAGATTTACATCAGGACAGATCTTTTGCTTTGACTTTGTACAGAGCCTACTATAAGTCTTACAGCTCAAAGGAATGGCAATAGTAGAAATAAAGAGTAAGTAGAACTGCTAAACTGAAGTTTATATAAATCTCAGCATGTCTCTGCTAATTCCACAGTTTCTGTGCTTTGTCCAAAATGTTGTAGATCATAGAGGAAAGATATAATTTAACCGCGGAAGGAAGAAAACAGGAGTTGTGTAATTCCAGCTAATCAGCTGTCATGGTAACTGGATTAAAAACCACTAAACTCTATAGAAAGGGTCCTCTTCTGTTCATTAGCCTTTGTATCACCCGCTGAAAAACAAAATGGTGAACTGTTTTGGGCTGAAGAAGAAAATTTCTACAGATGTAGATACCCTGCACATCCAATTTAAACCTAATGGCTAGAAAGCAGTTCCTGCCTGCTGCTTAGAGTTATTCCTTGGAACTTGGTCACAAACAATCGCTTTGGAAGAACTGTGGATTTATGGCTTGCTTTATAGCATGGCAATCCTCACATGTTCAGCAACCCAAGACCAAACCCCTCCCACCCTCTCAAAGGAACAGCCAGTGAGGTCAGGAAAGTGAAACTGCAAAACTCGTTTAGCAAGTTAATGTAATTTATTGTTCCTCTCCCAAAAAGTAGGCTAGAGTCTTGCAAGTGCTCTGATGCTGTGGAAAGTCACCTGGCCACTTTTTGCAAAGTGCCAGGTATTACCAGGATGAATTTCGATGAAGGAACTGCCCATGCCATCTGGCACACACGCCAAGCCAGGCACACATGCTCTTCTGAGAACCCTGTTGGCAGTGCTGAAGATGGGAAATCTCATGCCAGGTACAGTGGGCTTCTTACCACCAGAATTTGTGCACAAATTGGCAGTCCTGCTGCATTGGAGTTAAGCAAACTGTCAAAATCAATAACCATGAAGCTCAAGTGCTCTCATCCAGGTACCAGATTTCAGACAAAGCTTGTTGTCTTCGAGATGTCTGTGGTCAGCAGAGCTCATGTTTGTGTTTGGTTCTGAAGTGATTTTTGTCCTTCATCTCTCTCCTGTCTTGCTGCTAGTGGTTTTGGAGAAAGGGTTGAAGAAACTGTGCTTTCCCCTTTCTCCTTCGCCAAGAACAGGGGCATTGAGGCAGTGCAGGTAAAAGCTTTTCTTTACGTCTTCAAGCGTGGCTGAAGTGGACATATTCCTGCACCGAGAACAGTTAATTCCCAAGCTCACAGAGAGCACACATAAAAAGTAGCAGGCACAGCATTTCAAAAACACCCTAAACCCAAAACTCAGCAACAAATAAGAAGGACCCCCTGCCAAGAAAAGAGTATCCCAGATCTAAACCTTTATTCATCCTAGGGCTCTTGGGGAGGAAGTTAAAAGTAATCACTGTAAAGCCCCCTCATTGTTCCCCAGTTACAAAGTTGACAGGACCAGTTTCTGCTCCTCTTACATTTTAGAAAGACTTCAGGGTTTTTCTGAATCAAATTAGTTAACTATAACCTTCCCAGGGACCATAACATCAGCAGAGGTTGCCAGACAACAGCCTGGTTTGGCCTCCTCCGTTGCCACATGGTGCTAGAAAGTGGCCTTGGAGGCAGCAGTACTGGAAATGTGCCTCGCAGGAAATTCTCACCTCCCGGTTTGGCTTCCCTGGGAGTTCCTGCAGGGATGGGCAGGAAGTCACTGCCGGGAGACAAGGATCTGTCTGTGGCATTTTATTCACAGTGCATTTCTTCCCCTGAAAAAGTGCCACAATCAGACCTCTAGGAGAGGACTGTCATTGTTTTGTCTCTCTCCCACTTCCCCTTTCTCGCCCACTGCAGCATTATAATCTTCTTCTGTCGCTTTCACAGCGATGTCTTCAGTAATGAATCCCCTGGATCCTCTGCCCAATAAGCAAATTATAGGGAAGCAGAACTCTGCTCAAATGATAGAGTGGCCTTCTGGCATTGAAACTGCTGTCATTCCTGGGCCAAGCAGAAGAGTTCTGTACTTTTCCTCTTGGTCCAAAGGAGAAATTTCTGCTGTAATTAAGGATGGGTGAGAGTGAGCTATGTGGTAATAGCCCTAATCAATTTGGATTATCCCTTGGCTGGGACTAATCTCTTTAGCTGTGGAACGTGCCTGAGTACAGTGTCTCAGACTGAGATACTGATTCTTAAAGTAGCATCCCAATTTGTTCTTGAAAAGATGGAAATAAGCTGAACTTGTATTATAATGCAAGTGTTAGAATCTGTAACTGTGTGTGCCTAATGAGCTGTTGTGTTTGAACACAAGATTTTACTTGCAATCGAGACAGAATCTTTGTGGTTTTTCAATGCTTGGGGGCTGGCAATTCAAATGATCCCAGAGTAACATGTACCACAAAAGATTTACTAGATATGGAATTGAATTTATTCATGCACAAACCTTAAACCAAACAAAACATTATTCCCTATAGACTTTTAGCTTCTACTCGAGTTGGTCTCATGTATAGGATAAAATAGTTTTGTATCCACTACATTTAAAGAAGCAGTGCTCCATTTCCATGATGCTTATTGGGATGGGTGGCATATTATGATGGGAAAGGATTATTATCATATAGAAGCTTAATTCAGAGCAGTCTTCTAGAGCAGTAAGACCGGCAAACTGCAGCACAGTGCAGCAGTCAGCACTGCTATGTGTATTTCAGGAGATTCTAATTTATGAGAGGTCACCAAACTTTGTAGGCACGTGCATAGATTAAGGCTGCAGTAGCCTCTGGGACTGGTCACATGATGAAGCTGAAAATGTGCTGAAGTGTCCTTCTGAGTAGATACATAAGTAGTGCACCACTTTGTAATTTTTACACTTTTTCTGCAGTGCCACTGACTTTAATCTACCTGTTCTATTCTTTACCTTGAGAATAATGAACTGTTAACTCCTGGGGATTTTGGCAGAGCTCGATATCCCAGAAAAATAGGACAGAAAATTAATTCAAAGTATTTCTTACTATCCTGACATTCAAGGAGACTGCGATTGGTTGAGTTTCGGGACACTTAAGAACTTTCAGCCAGCTTTTGCTCCACGCAAGTAGAGATTGATTACAGTAGGAAACCAAACCATTTGTTTGTGTTGGACAAGGGTCAGGCAGTGTGGTGCACTCATCAATCTATCATAACTTTTCAATAGAGGAATGTGATCTTGATGCTTTTGAAAAAATGCAGGTGTGTTAGGTGATCATTAGTCAGCTTTTGTTGAATTGTCACTGGGTTTGAAGTCTCTGTGTTGATAAGGCATGGTGAAGCAACAGTTATTGGATGACGAGCTGTCAGTGTCCATGCTTAGAAATTATCAGATGTGGCTAGTGGTGAGTTTCCATCTGGTACAAAATGCATGTACAGTCAGCTTGCTGGCAGTGAAATCGGGAAATATATGTCTTACCTGGGGCACTCTCAGCTGGCAGGAATCGCAATATTCATTTTCTCCTCTTCATATTATCCATCTTTAGTGACTTTCTCCTATGACAACAGCCTCCATCTGCAGAAGATGCCACTTGATTTTGCTGGCTGTGCGTGCAGTCAGGCACCTGGCACTGGATCATCATTGATTTCATTGGTAAAGACCAAGGGGCAAAAAAGGTAACTTTGCATTAGCTGTCCTAGCAATGCAACTAACTTGTTCTGCAGCAATATTGGAGAGCAACCGTATCCAACGAGTGTGCCTACTGCTTTTTGGTACTTCGTTTCTGTGTCTTAAACAAAGGCCAAGCAAACGCTGTGATCTTTCGTCTGCATTTTAGCCAATGCATCAAGATTGCAACATCGTTTTACCTTGCCGTGTTTTCCTCAGGGGTTGGTGACTGGGCTGATAGCCCATGTTGAGGTTATGTTCTGCTTAAGCTTGCTCACCTTCACAGCATCAGCAAAATCCTGAAGACTGTGAGATCATGAACGCTGTCTTGCTTTTGTCGCATCTGAATTGTTATTATTCTTCTGAAGAAGATCTTCTCCAAAATAGTCTCAAGGCAAAGCTACGTGGTAAAAATGATCCAGGACATGCATCCCCTTCCTGTAGAGATGCTGGGCTGACTTAATAATATTACTACCATTGTCCCCCATCCCCTCCCAATACCTCTGAAATCTCTTTGCTAGCAACTCATAATTGCAATCTTTAGAGTGAAAATCAACAGAGTACTCCATCTTTAAAGGCAGCATAAGAGGGATACTAGCACCAACATGATTTGCAGGGCTGCCCTTGCAAATTAGTACAAAAGTTGGCCCAGGATTTTTTCTGAGGCATCTTAACCACTGTGTTTTAGGTAGACCTGCTTGTAAATAGTATATGGCTTATACTGTAGCCACAAACTGCTATGTGTTAAGTATCTGTGAAATGCTACAGCTGCAGCAAAGCCAAGCTTCAGCAGAGGCTGAACCTTGTACAGCACTTCTATGAACTCCCTTGAGCATCCATCTGGGAGCCAGAAGTCACTGGATCACAGCCAAGGAGCCATGCAGCCACCTCCTGACAATGCCTTTGTGTTAGGCAGGGTTGTGCAGTCGCTCCCGGAGGGAGGAAAACGTGACGGAGAGGGAAGTATTAGCCCTGTCACACAAGCACCCAGTGAGACATCAAGAACATGGTGGCTGCTGCTGGGGCATGTTCCAGTCTCTCTACTCAGCCTGCAGCAAGGTCCAGAAAAGGGCTGAAAGGGCAGATGTACGTCAGTGAGCAGAGGAATGGCAAGTTCGCCATTTGAGGGCACACCAAGAGAACTTGGCTCAGCAAAAATACCGTGTAACAGTAACTTTCCAGGTGAAGCTTTCTGAGTTTACCAAAAGGTACTTGTGGGGACAAGGACTCTATACTGCCTTTCTGTGGAAACTCACACCAAGCAGAAGAGTCATATGAGTCAAGCAGTCAGATTCGCTCATGTTGCTTCTTAGGTGTCTTTGAGTGTTGTTTGAAGCTCATCCTTGACCTCCAGTCTCTGCCAGTTATTTGCAAGATGAGCAAGGGAGACGTGAAGACCAGATGGAGCTAGGAGGGAGATTTTGCAGTGTTATCTCCCCAGAGGGAGAGACTGTAAGCACGGAGGTTCTGAACAGGTAGTGTGTCCCTAACTTAGTGGCTTGCACAGAAACCCATCCTCTTCAGAAACTGCACATTTGGTGCCTTAGGGTGTTTTCCATAGCCATTTCTGTGAAACTGCCCTTCTTTAAAGTGTGTAAATGAAATCTGTCTACTGACACTTGGGTATCATTTGAACAAGTGGAAAAGATCCTGCATCCCATGAAAAGAAGGTGACCTGTGATGTGGTGCGTGTGAGATTCGCACCAAGTGTGGTTCATCAAGGCACTTAATTCACACAGCGTGTTCCAAAACTGATAAGCCAATGGTATTGATGATTTATGCTGCTGTCCTATTACAGGCTTATTGGACTGCACTGGTTTGGTCTGATTTTTGCCCTGTGCATCCAGGCAGGGATTACGCCAGTTTATCTGTCACACTGGCTTTGTTGCCACATGCAGAGGGAGTGAACTGGCATTAACACCTGAGTGATCGATCGTTGGAGCCAGGAAGTACTCCCACTCAGAAGAATTCTTTTGGCTATGGGGGTATTCCATCATGAAAAATACCAGAAATTTCTTGGGTTTACATTTTCCACCTCATTATTCATTTCAGCCATTGTAATGGTATGACAGCAGGCAAAGAGCTTTACTGAACAATAGCAGAGTCCAGAATCACGTGTTTTGGAAACAAGGCCTAACGGTTAACTGGTGTTTCTAGAGTCATGTCACACAGCAGGACTGGAATATGCTAATGCAATGTACTCCAGAAGTTTTGACTGCTGATTTTTTTAATTTGTTGACTAGAAACAAGCCTCTGTGCTGCATGGATGTGATGGTATTTAACTTATAGCATGTATTTTGAAATAAAACACCACAGAATATTCCTCTGGCTATATATGTATATGAGAGCCATGTTTATGACACTGCTTGAGGTGTTAGCAGCTTTGCTTCTGCTGCAATGCACAGGAATCTACTGAAGTGTTAAGCCTAAAGTTTGTCTTCCATCTGGCCGGTATACAAAGTGACAGTGCAAACCCACAGAGATCACACATTTTCTCCATCATGTTATAAAGGTCTCCAGTCAAGGAGCAAGGGATGGGAGTGTAGTGCAGTCTCAGCAGTGGAAAATGTTACTGGGCCTTTGTAGAAGGAGAGAAAGTTGTGGCAGGACAGTGAATATACTGACTACCCCAAATGTAAGAGAACATAACAAAATTAAGCCTGCTTCTCCCAAAAGTGGTATTTTTTTGGCTGTAGCAAGGCCATTTGTCATATTCCCTTCTGATAGAAATTCCAAAAGTAGCTATTTTTATGTCAATTAATTTCAGAAAAGTACTCTTTCTTTGTCTCCCTCCACTTCTATTTGCCTTTGTGAGAAAGTTACAGGTTTTTTTTAATCCTAACCAATCTAAAAATTGTTTGGGGAATGTACTGTTGTTTCTGCTGAGATTTTATGTTCTATCCAGAAGAACTCTTTGCACAAATGCAAAGAAGAGGGGAAGATTCTTGTTCTGATGTCCCTTTTCTTTTCACTCTCCTTTGTTCTTCCTTACAGTACAAATATCAAGGAGAATTAATGCTGTTAATTCTTTCTGGTTGTAGCAAAGATACCTCCAAACTATGCCGCCCCAATGAACAGCTAATAATGCAACAAAAATCTTTGAGTACTAGCATAAAATGATCCACAGAAGAATAAAATCTGGTTCACTTTTCAACAAAATCAATATGACTTTTATATTGACTGGTTTGGGGATTTTTTTCCTTAAAGAGTACTCCACCATTGGACTCTTCCTGAGACCATGCTGTATTATTAATTTCTTTTTTTTTGTTTCTTTTTGTTGAGAGTCAACTGTTCCTTTAAGCTTAGTAAATTCTCAACTTGCTAAGCTAAATATTCCAGACAAGGAGATACCTGTCCAAAGTAGTTTTGCTGTGGTAATGCGCTCTGACCTTTCAAGCAAGGGGCATTTGAGGCTGTGAAATAAGCCCTCAGCAGGCGAGATGTCACTGGAACGCAGAATGCCTTCACCCCCCTTTCATGCCGTGCCCCTGTGAAGTGACAGTTACTTGTGGGACTGGCCCTAAAGGTTGTGACTTTGGCTGCAAGACTGTTTTCACTCCTACAGAGAGAGCAGGGGTGTTTTTTCTAGTCTGAGCAGCTACAATTCAGCTTCACAAGACAGTCCTGTGCACAGAACTGCCCACCTCTTCCTATTCTCCTTGCATTTGCATCTCAGGTGAAACCTGGAAGCTGCTGAAGGTCTCCAGAGACTGGAGGAACTGCAGGTTTGTGGTAGGTGGTGGAGATGGCTCTACTCTTCCTCCTTTCTGAGTCCCCGGCTGGCATCTTTCAACAGATGCTGCTGTAACAGGGTAAAGAAAGCCCCCGAGAAAAGTTTAGGGTCTGCTTCTGCCACTGCATTCAGGAGATGTTTAAAGATATGGTCTTCCTCCTAGGCCAGGGAGACTATGTACCGTCTGGGGAATGCATAACATTTAGGTCTTGGCCTCCTGTGCTGGTTAGGGTGTTGTTTCACTTTCTGAGCTACTCTGAAAATTTTGGTTCTGTGGCATAAACTCAACCCCAAGACAAGAATCAGGAGGAGACTCACACCTGATGCTGCTTTCCTAGTGTGGTGGGGTGGGATATCACAGGATTTTCTTCCTCCTCCCAGCTGCTGGCAACTGCTGCTGTCATCAGCACACTGCTGGCCATAGTGGTCATGTGGGACAGTTGGGCCAAATTACATTCCTGGGTGAGAAGGCCTTTCGAATTTCCAAATGCAGTTTCACATAAACCGGTTGCTTTACTGATGCTTTCTAAGCTACCGTTTCCCCATCCTGCACATCCTGTCTGAAAAGCGTTCTCAAATACATGGAATGTTTCTGCTGTTGTATTGGATGAAGATTTGTACCTACTTCCAATGCAAAAAAGACAAGCCATCAACAGATAAGAACCTCTCACCAGTGCTGAGGAGACAACAGTGTTGTCTCTTTTTTTTGCCTATGGGAGCTGGCAGAAGTGCTCATAACAAGGCCCAGGCCAAACCAATAAACTCTGCTGTGCCATTTGAGTAACAGCAGTCTGTTCTCAGAGGGAAAAAAAGATGAGAGGAAGAAAGAGTAAATCCTAGAGGCTGAGAAAGATGGTTTCTATTTGTTGCTCTTAAATTGAACACAAATATTTTTTTTCCCTCTCCCTTCCTTAATTTCTGTTTTCAGTTTCTTTACAGTGCTGGAAATTGATGGCTTTAGAACATAGAAAGCCTTTCATTTGCTGAGATTGTCTTATTCCCAAGATTAAATAAGCACAAATCCCTGAGAGAGGAACTCACCCTGATAACTAAGCCAGATTAACTGTTTTTTGCCTGTTTTGATACATAGGCTGGCCTCAGGCACATCCAGAGATTGCAGTACTCATTTTGCAAGGTGGTATTCTGCACGGCTGTGTGCTGCAGCATGTAATCAGGGCTGAGTCCTCTTATGTGCTTCTGGTCCCAAATCCCAGTGTGCTCTTGGATATTGTTCTGCGTCATTTTTCTATTTTCAGTAACTTTGTTTCCTTAATGAGACCAACCTGCAAAATTAGGGAGACTTTGGCTGTAGAACAACAAACTCATACTGCATATGAGCAACCAGCTTCCCCTCCCTGTTTG
Source organism: Apaloderma vittatum (assembly GCF_000703405.1). Lineage (NCBI taxonomy): Eukaryota > Metazoa > Chordata > Aves > Trogoniformes > Trogonidae > Apaloderma > Apaloderma vittatum. The sequence continues at coordinate 590 of NW_009713377.1, read as the reverse complement.
GCTCAAGGATTGTGTTTATAATGGAGTGTGCTTGTGTTTTGTACTATAACATCATATTGTAAGTGCTTTATAACCTGAGAGTGACAAGCTAGGCTCATGGCTGTTTGCTGTCTTTGAAAAGAGGGAGACATGCTGCAGCTGTCCATGTTGTGCATTGACAAACTTGGCTCTGAGTATGGGATAAAGTAACAAACTTACAAGGAGCTATTGCTTCAATCCAATTAGTAGGCTCAATCAGCAATGTAGGATGCATATACCTTACTAACAGATGTAAATATAGGACTATAAAAGGAGTGTGAAATTTTGTTTAGTACATTTGCATAGAAAATGGTGATTTAAAAGAATTTCTCCCTTGCACCGTTGTTTGTTCATTTGCGCCTGCGTAATTGACTTTTAAATGTATTTATTCTGTTAAAAAGGTATTTACATGCTTAACTGTATTGTTGCTATACTCCTTGTATGCAAGGAGCCTGGCAATTAATGCCAAGATTAATTCCACATGTTTGCAGAAGTGGGCCCACAGACGGCTGTTAATTTCCCTTGCATCCTTGTAAGCCAATATGTTTCTGTTATTTTATTTACAAAATGTA
>NW_009713376.1:62778-66660 GCF_000703405.1 Apaloderma vittatum | reverse complement strand
CAACCTGAATTGTTCTATGATTCTATGAGGTGCTCTGTTCTGTATTGGAGAAGGTGATCTTCAGTTAGATAGACTCTGTGGCTCTAACTTCTGTTTCCACATACAGATTTGGGTTTGTTCACTAAACTGTTTGGAGTTCAGAGGTCTCTTACATGCATGCATATCCATTGCAAATTAATTTGCAAAAGCATGTTTAGTCTCACAGTGAAGGCCAAATGGTCATCAGATTTGTTGTCATCCCAGCTCTAGGTTAAACTTCATCTGTTGAAAAAGGAGATGAAACAGTGCTGTGTTTGCTTTTGCCTATTGCTACTGAGTCATCATCCTACCATCCTCTTCCCTGAATATAAATACTCTCTTTGCCTTTATGAAAGGTTGTTTAAATTGGACTTCTAGTGCAGGCTTCATCTCTCTTAGTGGGTTTTAAGATATTGAACATCTGTGAACACCTCAAAATAATAAGTTATCTAAGAGCAGACAAAGAAATGTAATTTGCTAAAAAAAAAGGAAAAACTGATTTAAGTAATAGGTTATTTAAGGGATATTTCTGTAAATAAAAAAGTATGAATTACCTTGGAGGCAAATAAGTTATCACATGTTTTACATGCTTCAGCATCTATCTTCAAAGACAAAAGACAGTGAATTACGCAAAGCTTTACATATATTAATCTTTCCTTGCAGCACAAGGATATCAAGTGTCTTTTGTGTGGTGCTTGATTTAAAATTTTGTCTGAGATATGAAGTCCTAGATTTGCTTTTCTTATTTTTTCATCTTAAGTATTGTTAGAGATTTCTTCTATGCTTAGATAAAGCTTTCTATATTACTGCATTTCCTCACTGTCTGATTTTCAATATTACAAGCAGCACACACTTTATAAGAGCAGCCAGGGTTCATATTAGTTCCCAGGTGCTGCTTTTTTTGAAGATGTTTAGACTGATATTAGAAGATGATTTAATATTTACAGATGACTGTATCAGGATACAGTGAAGCTCACAGTAGTTCTGTAAGCAAACGTGCTGCTGCTGTTTATAACATACAAAATAATTTTAACCCTGAGGACAAATATGAGCATTAACCTGGAAGTTGCCTGTGGCTGCACCTGTGCTGTGGGAATGCATGTGAACGCAAGGCATGATTGAGAGGCAGCCAGGGGAAGTAGGTCGAAATTCCTCAGTCATGCGAGAGCTGTCTGTGGAAGCTGCGTACACTTCCTGTGCCCCTTCTCCAAGCAGCATCAAAGACTAAGCAGAAAAAGCTGCTTTTAAACAAGATTTTAGTGGATATTTATACCTGAAATAATCAGTACAGCACATAATACAAGGGCTTTCAAAAGTGTTGAACCTTTAATACTGACAGAGTCATTGAAAGTTGTCTTCTCTGCAAGAGTATCTTGTTTCAATTGCTTTTCATGCTTGTGTGCTTTCCTGCGTCTCTCTCTACTCTATGTCAAGGAGCTCCCTTGGGTAAGACCAACTTCCAGTGTCATAGCTTCAGCATTTGAAGAGGTGTGCGATTGCACTGAAGTATGAACTTGGACCTCTCTAAACAAATGCCAGTACCATATTCATAGAATCATAGAATGGTTAAGGTTGGAAGGGACCTTGAGGGTCATCTAGTTTGAACCGCCCAGCTGTGGGCAGGGACACCTCTCTCCCACTAGACCAGATTGAGACATAGCAGTGTGTTCAGAGACTGATGAGGCAATCAGAACACTTGACTATTGCATTTTGTGTAATACATATGAAAGCAAAAGTGAAATCATGAATGATCAGTGGACTGAGATGGCAGCATGGTTTTTAGAGGCTTATGTGTGCATAGTACTTAAATGATAAGCATTCTTACACCAGTTCTTCCAGACTGATGGAAGAGAATTGTGGATGGGTTATTCATAGCTGTGACAATATACACAGCTGAAATAATTGCTGTTAGTTATGGAGAAGAAGTTGCAGAAAAATATTTTATTGTCTTGACATTTTTAAGCAGCATTATTGATACGCTGATCATACAAACTCAGTCCTATAATTCTTCTACCCTCATAAACATAGAGTATATCTGCAAAACATATCCAAGTGTTCTTGTTTTTTAAAAATTCCTTTCTTTCATTAATGTAAAGACAAAAATGCATCCCTGCAGGATTTCAGGGGTTTTTTTTTGGTATGGTGGGTTGACCATGGCTGGACACCAGGTACCCACCAAAGCCACTCTATCACTCCTCTTTCTTACCAGGACAGGGGAGAGAAAATATAATGAAAGGCTTGTGGATCGAGATAAAGACAGAAAGAAATCACTCATCCATTACTGTTGCTCGCAAAACAGATTCAACTTGGGGAAAAAATAACTTAATTTGTTACCAATCAAATCAGAGTCGGATAATGATAAATAAAACCAAATCGTGTTTTTACAGTCTCCTCCCCCTGAGAGGTGCAAGGGGACAGGGAATAGGAATCATGGTCAGTTTATCACATGTTTTTTCCTTCCTCAGGAAGAGGACTCCTCACACTTTTCCTCTTCTCCAGCATGGGGTCCCTCCTATGGGCGACAGCCCTCCAGGAACTTTTCCAGTGTGAGTCCTTCCCACACGCTGCAATTCTTCATTAATTGCTCCACTTTGGGTCCTTTCTGTGGGGTGCAATCCTGCAAGAACAGACATTTGCAGCATTGGTCCCTTCTGTTGGGTCACAAGTTCTGCCAGCAAACCTGTTCCAGTGTGGGCTCCTCTCTCCATGGGTCCACAGGTCCTGCCAGGAGCCTGCTCCAGCACGGGCTTCCCATGGGCTCACAGCTTCCTTCGGGCATCCACCTGCTCTGGTTTGGGGTCCTCCATGAGCTGCAGGGGGGCAGCCTGCCTTACCATCGTGTTCACCAGAGGCTGCAGGGGAATCTTTGCTCCAGCAGCTGGAGCACCTCCTCCCTCTCCTTCACTGACCTTGGAGTCTGCAGCTTTGTTACTCTCACCTATCCTCACTCCTCTCTTTGGCTGCAATTGCTCACTGTGCAGTAAGTTTTTCTCCTTAAGTATGTTATCATGAAGGTGCTGCTGCTGTCACTGATGGGCTCAGCCTTGGCCAGCAGTGGGTCCGTCTTGCAGCCAACTGCATTGGCTCTCTCAGACACAGGGAAAGCTTCCAGCGGCTTCTCAGAAGCCACCTCTGTACACTCCCCGCCCCTCACCTGGTTTACTGTGCAAACCAGATATGTTTGGTCACCCAGGGAAGTGGAATAATAAGGGAGCAGTGAGAAAAAACTGAGGAAGCAGAGTATTGTATCATTGCAGGCAACTGTGTTTGGGTTGAGCACATAGGGGCCAGTCATTGTATCACTTTGTACTGGTATCTTTTCTTGAGGTTGTAAGATGTTCTGGTTTTTGGTTTTCCATTTATCCTGAAATAGACTCTATTCCCAACTCTCTTGATTCAATCTGCCTTAACTGTGAGCAACTTTCTCTCTGCGCAAGGGAAGCAAGTATTTGGAGGCCCTTTTTGTCTCTTTGCTAATGTTGAACAATTCCTCTTTTTTCTGGTCATTTTTTTATGCAGATCAGAATTATTAGAGTATTCCATCATGTAGTTTGTTGCTGTCTGCCTTGAATACTTACTTGCAATAACAACTAATGCTATGTTAAAAAATTAACTGAAAGAGATTTTATGAAGTCCTTGAAAGGTGTAGAAGCAGAGGTCTTTTAGAGTGAACTTAACCTTTTAGGTGCCTAAATATCTAAACATACTTGCAATTTTTTCCCATGCTACTACCATTTCATTATATTGGTTGTTATGACAAAATTAGGTCATTGTGGTAGACAAATGGGACTTTCAGTACTGGAACCAGAGGTTGGTCATTTGTGATAAATGGAGGAAAGGAGATTAAGTGGTGCCTAACAATCT
>NW_009713376.1:30207-62747 GCF_000703405.1 Apaloderma vittatum | reverse complement strand
CGGAAGAGAACATAACTGTTAAGTGCTCTGTGTATTCTGTATTTAGAAATACGTTTGTCTTTTGGCAACAAGCCTTTTTGATCATCTGCCAACAAGCCTGCCCAATTCTAGGTGTTCTTCAGCAGTGAAATGACATACAAATATACATGAAAGTTGAATGAAATGAAATGAAATTAAATGATGATATAGTCATAAGGGAGAAAAATGCTTCCTAAACGCCAGCATTCAGAGCATAGGTCAATGGACACAGTATAATTTAAAAGTTCTGTCTGTAGTACCCAGTAAGTTTTTTTGTAGTAAAACTCATGTTTTAAAATAAATGTCTGGATTCTGTCTGTCTGGACTGTCAGTTTAGTAAAGTACAGATGACTGAGATTGTCTGAGAGGTACAAGGTACAATCAGATATGATAATGAAGTAGTTTTTTGAGTTTCTACATCACTTGCTTCCAGTTTTATTGGCAGTGTGCTGTTGAGTGTGCCTTAGGAATTATTCAATGATAATTAATTTTATTCAATGCAAGTCTTACCTGGAGAGTTTTACAGACCTTTAGGAATGCATTAGTATTTGGATAAATGCTCTTAGGCAATGCAAACCAGTGGCTGACAGGTGGACTTGCACTAGAGTAGACAATACTTTTGAGAGACTGAGATGTGGTAGGACTTTTCTAAGTTGCTTCTCAGCTTCTGCCTGTGATCTGTCTACAGACCTAGGAACTCATGTCACAAGAGTCACTGAAAGCAGTGAAGTTACGGAGGTGCAACTAAGAAGCTAAATTGTCCCTAAGAACTTTTGCATGTAACAGGTGATGTATCCAAGGTAGGCTCTGAAAGTCAGAGTAGGGGAATTAAGCTGAGCTTGCCTGGAGGCAAGAAAGAAGATCTTAGGAGAGTTTGATATGAAATAACTGGGATGCAGCGTATCAGCAATATGCAGTTTGGTGCTTAAACTTCAGGAGTTGGAATCTTGTTCTGAGGTTTGCCAAGCCAAGTGCCATGCTTCTCTTTCTCCAGCACTGAAATGTGTTGCTCACCGTGGGAAATTTGATTTGCTACTGTTGATACATCTTGTTTAGCATTAATGATTACAGTCAAGAAAATCTCTTACACTCAGGGCTATGAACTTCTAGAGTAGCACAGGATCTTGAGATATAAAGCCTGCTTTCCATGACAACTAAAGGTACAAGATGAGGGAATTTAACTTTATACATTTAGGCTTTTTTTTGTTAAAGATCCTCTTGATAAAGGAAGAAGACCAAAAGAACTTCATCTATTTGTGGCATCTTTTAAAAATGACACTATGTTGAAGAATAAAACTGCTGGCAATCTTCTTACCATGAGCCATCACTCTTAATAATTCAGCAGTTTAATTTAGTAAAAATGAATGCTTATAAATACCACAGAAGCTTGCTTAACTGCTGAGTCCAACAAAGAAAATATGGGAAAATTTCTGTAGCATTCAGAGTTTCTCACCTTCAAAACTAAAGATTCTGCAGAGCTGTCTAGACATGAAGTTTTTACATAAAATTTGCCTTCCATTCTCCTCCAGCCTGAGATGGCTTGTTCTGCACCTACAGTATATATATAGGCTGGTGACTTGCCAATACAGATAGCCTTTTGGTTTGTTTCTTTTTTCCCATTTGTTACTCAGTTTTGGAGGATAGTGATCCATGTTTGATCTGCCTTACATAGAAATATTTGTCCTGTGCTTGTGGAGTGAACTATCTTTCGTGGATGCTGTGGCACTGTTCATTTGTGAGGATGTTGTGGAGCAGTAAATGTTAATTTTCACTTTAAGTACTGAGTCTGCTCAGCTGTCATAGAGCTAATGGTGCCTGGGGCTTCAGAGGGCCAGCAGCAGCAATAATAATTCATTGATTTCAGTTTATCATGTTCATTTATTGCTCTTCTGAACCTGTATTCCTGAGCACTTGTACAACCCTCAAATAACTAAGTATAGCATAACATGCCCTTTAAAATGGCAGGTTATTTTAGATTATAGCATTTTTACGCCAGTAGCTGAGAAATAATAACAAATCTTGACATAAGGGATGCAATTGAGGGCTCCTCCTGGTGTGTTTTTCTTTCAGCAGAGCTGAAGGACAGGTAGTTGTATAACCTTGCACGCTGAGCTGATGGGTGTCAGCAGCCCAGTGAGCAGCCCTGCCACAGCTCTGTTCTCTGCATGGTTTTGAAAATGTCATGGCTTAATTGCCATGGGAGACACATCCCTGGGTGTTTCTGCCCAAGTGACTACTCATCTTGGTGTAATTGTTGCAGAATCAGACGCATTACACCAGACTGGGTGAGTCATTTTCCCAGTTTACCAGATCATCTCCTAGCTTCACACATTATTCCTAGAATTTATCATTTGTCTGGGCTTGTATTCCAAGGCAAATTTAAAATAATTTCCTAGATTTTAGGAATACTACTGCACTGGGATGTGAAGTGGCTGTTCTGTCTATGGATGTGTTCATATTCTTTGTTTTATTTTGTTGCCTTTAATGGCTTCAAAATTAATACTTAAATTGTAGAGATATTCCAAAGGAAAAATGAGATTCTAGGTTAAAAATCTGATGGGTGTTCTAAGTGGCTAGAATGAGAGTTTTGTTAAGTGTTGTTGATTTATTGCATGTGTTCATTGTGTAATAGCTCTCGTGAGTGCAGCAACCAGAAAATTGGTTGCTGTATTTTTTGCATCTTTCCAACATTTCTTGAGGCGTTTGTTCAATGTATGTTGTTACCTGTTGCAGTGAAAATAAGACCTTCACAATGTTTAGGCTGTTTTTTTTTTTCCCCTGATAAAAGAAGCTTACTTGAATTTGATGTAGCAGAGGTCAGAGCAATACCTGCAATGTAAGCTATTATAGAGACTGAGAACCTGTCAAAAAGCACTGATGCTCTGATAGCTAAAAATGAAGTAGCATCGTTTTTAGCATTCTTTAAGAAAAAGCCATACTTTTTTAAGCTTCTTCTGGAAATGATTTTTTTTTGTTGTTGTTAAATTGGATGGAAGTCAGCTTCAAGACAGCAAGCTGTTAGTACAAAGTTAATATTTTTGAAGATTACCATGTAGGAATCTACGTGGTTTGATCAAAATGCCTTTATTTATAGAGAGGAGGACACAAAGTAAACTGAATGTGCACAGTAGTTCCAAAAATTAGAGCTATTTGCTTTCATTTGCTGGATGTTGTGAAGTGCTACTGTGCATAGGCAATTTAGGAGGTGTGAATTACATTACACAACATAAGAGAAGTGGGAAACATGCAACAGCAATTCATGTGTAGTTTTAGTTTATTCAAATCCTTTCTCTAGCAAAGTAGTTGACAGCTATCTCAAAACCTGGCTAAGGGAATAATATTTTGGGATTATCCAATGACAACATGAAGTTTACAGAATAGACTAAAAGGAGAAACGGATTTTTATGGGCCATTTGCAAATCTTCTGTTTTTTTCTTGCATTTTGAAACTTCATCTGGCATCCAAGAAAGAATATTTCAAGCTTGTGTACCTCTTCTTGTTCTTTAAAAAAACCTAATGTAGTGCTACAGATATCTGTTTCCTGCAGTATTTCTTAAAGCTCCGTATACCATCATTTTGTATGAATTATATGCCAGCCAGTGTAACAAACTCTTTTTGTAATCTGTTCTTGCAAGTCATGTTCCAAGTATGGGATAAGAATCCAAATATACAGGCAGGTGTGAGATCTTGTGTTAGCTAATGGGCCCTCACATGTCAGGAGGTGGTAATTGCATAAAGGCTGGCAGGGAACCCCAGTGCCAGCCAGTGGGACACAGTGCTCCTGGCCGTGAACTATGTCCCGAAGTTACTTGTGATGGGGGCAAGCCACCCTGTTGAAATATGCCTTGGCTTGCCTAGCATTACAATGAGGGCAGAAGCATTTGCTGCTCTTTGTAATGTGCTGCTTATGAAAGGCACTAAAGGAGAGCAGCTCCTTGTTGCTGAGAATGGGCAAGAAAATGGGTCAGTTGGCGAAAGCTGGTGTAAAGGCACCACTTGCTACTGAGGAATATTTTGGCATGTCTGGAGGCAGGTGAGAAGCTGAGCGATCTTGTCTAGTCTTTACCATAACTGTGTAACTACTTTTAAAGTATGTTTTAAAAAGCCTGTTTGAAATCCCACCACCAATTTCCAATATTTGTTTTATGTTGGAGTATTTCACCAGTAATGCTAAGCCAAAATAATCATTTACGTACAAAGTTTAAAAGGTACTAGAATTCATGTAGTTTTGACGAACATACACATTTTCAGTTCTGCCTGTGGTTAAGTTAATGTGTGGTTTAATATTGTGTTTTACACTTTCCCCCTAAAAGACAGAGCATTAAATATGCAGCCTGTATGGCAAGGCCAAGCGTTCCTTGTTGGAGTGTGGACATGCTTTGTCCAATTTGCTGATGATGATTTGACTGTATTCTTGATGTTGCACTTGGACTCCTTTGATGTATGTTTTTAGACTTTCAGACTCAGAAAAAAAAAAACAATTGGTGGTGTATGGTTAAAGTGTACAAGTGTCTTGAGTTTGTTAACACTTTTCTAGCGTTTCCTTCTGCTTTGGATTAGGTTTAAATAATGATCTCAGCTTTCAGTTCTGTCAAATGCACAACCCTGGCTCCTGCTGTGGAACACAGAAGTGCTCCACTTCTAAGTTAATTAATGGTTTTATCCTGAAAGCATATGACCACTGGTACTACCTTATTGCTGTAAGTTCCTTCCAGTAATTACCGCTGTTATGCAAAGGACTCATACATGATAAAAGGCCTGAATGTTGCTGCATATTTTTAACAAAAGAATGAATTCGTTGAGCAATGCAAGGTTTGCTGTTATTCTGATGGTGCATGTGTGTTAAAATGTGGTAACGTTACAAAAATGTGGTTTCAAAGCTTTCAGGTTCCTCGTAGGCAAATCTTGGTCATAAAATTCAGAGCAGCAGCCAGATGGCTAAAACCTGGAAGTGTTGCTGTGGAGTCTGACAAGAGAAAACCTGCTCCTCAGTAACAGTGCAACATTAACACGCTTCGAGTAATACATTACTACCAGTGATGGCATATTGCATTGTGGCTTAAATGTGCTTAATAGAGTCCTGCAATCTCTGTGATTTAGTTGCATATGTCAAAGCAGGGCACCTCCCAGTCATCCGCTTGTAGAAAAACACAGCATATTTACGTAACCTGTTTTGTAGAGTACTGGAAGCACCTCAGATACTCCGTCTCCTCTCATCCCTCCTTACAGTTTATCTTTTTCTTCCCTGGTGTATTAATATCACAAATTAAAAGAAATCACACCAAACAACAATGATGAAAAGAAAACCCCAAAACCAAACCAAACAAAAAAACGCCCAACAGTTCTCCCCTCTCCCTCTTAAAATATTCACCCCAACTTACTTCTGTTTTCTGCTCGGCAGGAAACAAACAGACCATCCAAAAGCCTTTACCCTTCTAACACCATGTGAGTGATGAGAGAGTTGAAATTGACATATCACATGCCAGGTCAGAAAATTATTGCCAAAGTCCTCCAGGAAAAGAAGGAAATTGGAACTTCACAATTCTGGTGCCTTTTTAAAATCAGAATTGTATTTCTGCTGCTGGGTGGGTATAAGATGATGGGATCCTTGTGTTGTGGAAGATAGCGACAGAATCCACATTAGGATTTAGTGAGACCAAGACTTTATCTGAAGTCTCTTAATGCTATCATCAATATACTTTTAAAAATCAATTAAAAAAAATAACATTTTTAATGTTATCTGTTCTCTCATAATTAGGTGACTTCTGTTTCTCAAAAATGTCTACTGAGGGTAGTGATTTTAAAAATGATTTTTCTCAGAAGTGAGCTTGTAGCTCAGCCTTTTTCTTCCCAATTACATTTTAATATGCACAGTTCAATGGTTTATACCAAAAAGAAGGTGATGGAGTAACCATCTAGGCTGACAGTCCAAAAGAGCTGTACCAGAACTCTGTTAAAATCAGTAACATGCAACCCAAAAGCAGTATGTCTTCTTTTAGTTGTACAATAGTTGTCTTTTGTCTGTTTGCACATTAAATGTAGAACTGATTTCTAGCTGAGTCATACCACAGCCCAGCTTGTCTAACCAGGGGAAACTGTGCTCTGAAGCAGTTCCCTCCAGCTACAGATACAGCTTTGAAAGCTGGAAGGATGGGAAGTGCAACAGAGGCTGATGGCAGATGATGCCGTGTGCAGGGAAATCTGAAACAGAAGGCAGGAAACTTTTCCTCCAACTTGTCATTTTTCTCTTAATAGACTTGCCCGAAAGGATCTTCTTTGCCAAATGGCTTCACTGAGTTCGGTCACTTTGCATCTACTTGATGGGTGGCCCAGTGATCTCAGTTTTCTTCCTTGGCTCACTTGAGCCTGCCCAGCAAGCCCACAGGAGAGGCAAGTCCATGGATCTGCAGGAGCTCTTATGTGCTTTAGCATGTTCCAAATATTTTAGAAGTGGGATAAATGTTTTTAGGCTCCTCATGCTGGAAATGTTGACTTAATTCCCAACCTACCCCATGCAATTTCTATAGCAACACTCCTTTATTAAAAAAGAATAATAGAAGAAATACAGGAACAATTGAGCCAGTTTGTTTGTCTGAGCTGCAATTGATATGTTTCTTTTTAAAACCGCTCCAATTACAGAACTGTGGGGCCTAGTTTTGAAGAGATTATCAATGATTTAGTTATATCTTTTGTCATCAGGGAGGGGGACAGGCATTTGCTCTGTGGTTCTTTTCTCTGAAGGTTTTCAATGAATATAGTTTTTTGACTCTATGGAATAGTTGTAGTGTGCTTTGAAATGGGTTTCTGTACTTGTTCTCTTGTCAGAAAAAAAATTAATTGATAGGTAAACCTGATGGGTCGTCTGTTAGTGAAGTTAACCATGTGGTTTTCACTTACAGGACACGCAACAAAACCCATATAACCTATTTACACATGCACACATTAATGTAAACATCTGCTTCATGACAGAGGTTTTAAGTTTAAAAAAGTAGTTTAGATTTGAAAATTGCAGTTCCTTTTGAAATAGTTTACTTCCTATCTGCTGCATTTTTTTGTCTAACACCACATTGTCAGTTTGTGACCTTTCCTGGATCTGATGTACTAGTGTGACTTCTTGTGTACTGTTGCCTCAGCTTGTGGTACCCCTTACAGAAGTAAGCATTGAATGTCAATGCACTGACATTACCTCTTCATTGCTAATGCTATGTGGGTGTTTAAATGACTAGAAAACATTCTCTCTCTTGCTTATGTACAGCTGGAGGAGGTTCCTTTATGGTATGCTGCTGTGACAGGCAACCATATAATTCTTAGAATCTGATCAAACACCACTTTGAAATGAATTAGATTTATGCCCTCGAAGATTTGTTTGTTTCAAGTTTCTAATTGTATGTTCATTATTTTTTCCATTTGAACTAACTTTCAACCTTGTACAGTTAGATGCTGAGGTCTGATCGAGCCACACCTGTAGAAAAAGGCACCTCTAGAGAGTCATTCATTTGATTTATTTTAGTTGTCTATTTTACAGTTACACTAAATACACTCAGGACAGATTAGATTCTCTCCACTCCTGAGTGATAGGCTCAGATTTAGACATCCAGCTCAGGGATACCTACAAGTAGATAGGTGAATCTTAGGCTAAAGACCAAAAGGAGCTGTTTTAGTAAAGCTATAAAGTTTTACTCTGAGCAGAAGTGTTTGAGGGATGATCCAAGAAGTAGTCATCCTCCGAGGGCAGAGAACAGTAGCCTCAGGTGGGGTGAGCAGGAGCTGACAATCAGCAGCTGTCAATAAGGAGGCAGCCAGCATTGCTCTTAAGGTGCATTGTGACGCGACATCTGTCACAACGCGTGCAAGATCCATTTTCTTTCCTCCCTTGCTAGATCTGCAGACACTTTGAAAGGGTTCAGTGCCTTTGACACAGCCCGTGAAAAGAGCAGAGTAGAGTCAAATGTGCTCTGGGGCACTGTTGTTGAGGTCTTGGTGCCATTGCTTCAGATGCGATATGCTTTGCAGTCATTGGGTTGTTAGCCCCCTTGTACACGCACAGCAAATTCTCTGTAGCTGTGAACAAACTAGGCATGTGAATTTTCTTTTTTTTTTCCTTTGAGGTTTATTATAACTATGTATATAGGAGCCAGTGTTTTTTCAAGAATGAGTGACCTTATTTCTGTATGGTAGCTTGTCCTGAATACAATATAGCTCAGTTAGTTTCTGACCTGCATCTCACACGAGTTTTGCCTTTGAAACATTTCTGATGTTGTGCCACAGCTACAACAGATAAAAAAGCCTAGAATTGCAAGCAGCAGGCACAGTAGGTTGTGGTGTTGCCTGCAGCAAGTTACTTGCTACAAATTATTATACCTGGGCCAGTGAAAGTTCACCGATCCATTTTTTAATCTTTTAAACCTTTCAAAGGCCAGTGAGAACTTTGCAGCACACGCTTTCTCATTTTAAAGTTCTGTGTTTATTACCTGCCTTTTCACCACACAGTAACTCAGTTTATGCTTGAATGTGGAGAAAAATGTAAAAAACATCCTACAAAATATTTCCTTCTTCAATTTACAAGTAATGAAAAAAATATTAGATTAGAAAGTATATACAGTCTTCGTTGCAGAATTGCTGTCCTATATGTTATAAAATTATCTTCACATCCATCAGTCAAATTGGTTAACATTTTGAAGTCACAGTTATTTAGATTATTTAGATCTCAGATGAATAGCAGTTGAAGCATAGACTGTAATAATACTCTGCAGTAAGTGACAGTATTAGCAAAGGGGGAAATGACTAGAGAAGACTAAGACTTCACTGCTTCAGTCTAAACTGTTAGTTGTCCCAGTCGGTCTTTTCTGGTTCCTGATCGCACTGCCTTTGGAGACTTTGTGCTAGTTAAGAAATAAATAGACAAAAAATTGGTGATGCTGAGGTGGGAATATTGCATTTGCAAAACCGGAGTTTTTCTTTACTAGCAGTTTTTGTATACTCACAGTTTGATTACTCCAACTTCTGTCAGCTCTGTTTTCTTAGATGACTCCTACCCCTGTATTACTCCAATTGCTTTAATGTAAGAAGAAAACAAATACCCCTTGGCTGTAGAACTCTTCAAGCAACTCGTGCTCTGCTCAAGTGCTCCAAACATTAGCATGCACATGGGGTCCAGCAGCACCTTCTCCTTAAAAACAGAGGGATTTGCTCTGCATCTGTGGTATTAGACCAGAGAGAGGAACTAGTTAGTTGAGTCTATGCCTGTTGTTGGCTTGCTACTCTCCACTTAGGTATTTCTGCAGAAGAAGATTTCGAAGGAGAGAGAGGCTAGTGAGACAATCATGAGACTAATGGAGATAAATGCAGACTTTCAGTAGATTTTCTATATAGTAATAAAAAATCATTATGAGTTGGGAGAGAGAAGGATTCAGACAGTTCTATTATTAATATCTAGAATTTTATTTATTATTCTCTTAGCAATCTAAAAATACTCTTCAAGAGTCACACAGTATTGATTATTAAATAGGATAGCAACTGACATCTGTCACATCAGGCAACATCAGCACATCAGTTGCTACTTTATGTTAGAAATCATAGTGGGAATGTTATCTTTAGGGAAAATAGCCAGCCTCTTTTGCACAATGAAAAAAAACAATATGAAAGGTATATATAATCTTTAAGTTATTTTGAATGTAGCTGCATAAAGTTGTCAATTTGGGACCATTTTAGTTTAGATAATGATGAATGGTCATCTGTAGGTGGGAAAAGAGCCAATTTAAATAAGTTTGGTTACATTGCATTAAGGTATTAATTTTGACATTCAAAAAGCTGCCTCTCATGCAGGATTGCAGTGGCTGTGAAAAATATTGTCAGAAAGCCAAATTCAATGGCTTCTCTTTTCCCTTCTTTCTCTAGTTTCAATTAATAGATTAGGGAAAAAAAAGTTCTGCAGCTTTTTATGACTGTTCACTCTAGAGCTGGATCATCAAGAAATTTTGCAGGGAAAATAATAGGCTGACCATAAGATCCATTTCTGTAATTTAATGTCAGATTAAGGCCGTTCTTGGATAGTGTTTACAGAACTGATTTTAATGTGTATTGAGCATATTTAACAGTTAAGAAAGGCATCATAAGCCAAGGTAAATTTACTTGTGTAAAGTGTATGTATATATATTTGTTTGGATACATGTATATAAATAATAAGACATAGTGTGGTTTATACATTGCCTATCTGCTAGAGAATAGGGAGTAGCAGGTGAATCCTGAGTCTCAAAAGGTTTCTCTCTTGCTACCTCTCCTCCTCCACCACATTCCAACATTGTCATGATTTATATCAGCAAGTTGTCTGTCACCTAATAGGAGCAGCAGCCTTTGGCAACTTAATTTTGGGAATTTCTCTCTTCTGCTCTGCTACAAATCACACAATTATAATTATTTGTAAGCCAGTGGATCTGGCAAACAAAGCTCTGGAACTGAATCTTTTCATTTATCTGTCAGTCTTAAAGCTGTGATGGCAGACGGGTCAAGTAAAGGTCTTACTCTTATTCAGAGCTATGAATTCAAGCCTCTCTACAGCTATACATCCAAAAATGCACCTGAGTACCAGCTTCTTATGAGAGCCTGGGCATGCAAGCTGAAGAGCAAGCTGGCCGGTGACATCATTTCCAGTAGTTCGTTGATTATCAAAATTATTTTGCCTTAACCACACTAACCCAATGAAATACCTAGCTTTGGGGCTCCTTTGGGATGAGTTTTCCTCCCTATAATTTATTTTCTTTTATTAATTGTATTAAATTATAAAAATAGTTGAAAGAAATAATATGCAACAGAAATCTTTTCTCCACCCTCTTTCTATAAATTAATTCTAGGCAGATCTACTAAGCATTGCAAACATTCAAATTCTTTTAATAATGTTCAAAGAATAATAATTCATCTTCAATCATTTCCCCTGGCTTTTGTTTGGCATGGGATTTTGTCTTCATTTTACAATCCCTGTTTCCTTCATTTCCACCAGGTGAGAGAAACAGAAGAAGAAGATGTCAGGTGGCTTTCAGTTATATGCCTCAAAATGAAGATGAACTGGAATTAAAAGTTGGTGACATCATTGAAGTTGTAGGAGAGGTGAGCAGATGTTTAATGGACTATACACATGTGCAGTACTGACATATCTTGTGCATGCTAAGCTCTTAGATAGTGTGTTTTAAGACATAATTTAAACCAGATGTTTCTCTTCTCTGGTATACTGGTGTCTGTTTTGGGTTACTGTTTGGTGTGAAGGGATGTGGTTGTTTACTTATGGATTTCTTGAGGGTTTTTTTCCCTGTAAGACTTCTGCTGGTTTTATTTGATTAGTTGACACTTCTGAGTTCTGTTCAGGGGAAAAAACTCAAAAGTTTATGCTACCGAGCTATTGAGTTGGTATCTCTGAAGAACCAAGATTATAGCAGAAAAAGGTTTTCCCGATTTCAGTAAGCCAGCCACAGGGAAGAATTTTTTAAGAAATTTACTTGAAGCCCTCTGGGGTTCAGCCGTGACATTTGCCTTTTGTCCTCTTTGACTGCAAATTTTAACCATTTTGTTTTAGTCTAATCAGTTTAAAAAAAACCCCTCAAACAACATACTTCAACAAATTCTTTAGAGACTCAGGATGCACTTATTTTGAGTGGAAATGGATGTGGAAAATGAATGCACATCTCTGACTGGGAACAAATGAGAAAAGCTTGGACAGAGATACAGAAATTTTCTTTGCCTGGATGAATCTTATTGCAGAATCAAGGAATGCTGTTTGCTGCCAGTACCTTCAGTTTTGTTCAGTTAGAGATTTTAGAAATATATTCTCAAGCTTAACAGTATGAGGACCAAAGGTCAAAATGCTAGCATGAATCCTTTAAGGAGAATGCATTCAAACTCATTTACTTAGCTTTAAAAGTACCCAAGACCTTAGTCTGCTCAAGCAACAGTGAAAGGTGTGTTTCACCTTGTATCAGATATTTGAAAGATTTTTTTCCCTGTGACACAGCAGCTAATAAGTCAACAATTATTTTCTTGTCAAGGATTATGATTGGTTTTCTTTTTCCTGCATCTGTCACTTAAGAAATCTGTTCTAAAAGAATATAAATTCCACTGCAATCTACATGACATCCAGCGTTTTCTTACAAGAGATTAAATTCTCACATTTGAATGTAAGAAGCTTAGTGATCGCTGGTTTTCCTTTAACCTAGCTGCACACTCCAGCTCTGTACATTGTTCTTTCTGGAATCTGATGTGTCACTTAACTAACTTTGTTCTATCTGTGAGCAGAATTGTAATAGAGGATGTCAAGGTTGTAAGATATTTAAGAGCATATTTTGAAGACTGTGTATGCCTAATCTTATAAATGAGTTTCATGGCAGCACATGAGCTGTTTTCATCGTGCAATTTGAAGTCTGTTTGACCTCACATGGCCACACAAATGTCTTCCGTCAGTTGCCCTACTTAGAACTTTTAAATCTGTGTCTTTCAGGAGTAAAGTGATGGAATAAAACCCCTTCCTAGTATCCAGCCAATGAATTAACTCCAGCAAATGAATGATATGATTAAATAATTTAGATGAGACACTAGACTTCTCTTATGAATTGCATCTCTTGTCTTTTTATAAATTTGAACAATTTAATTATAAATAACATATTTATTTAAATCCAAGTGAAACTGAAAAGCTTTGCATTAAAATTGAAAGATGTAGAATTATGAAAGTGAAAACTCCTGTACTTGCATGTGTGTGCCTATATTTAAGGACATGTTTTTTGAAACTCATTTGGATTGCCGATTACAGGCTTCATAATCTTAAACTCATAATTGTACCTTGAATTGCTACTGTTGAAGAAAGTATTGACAACTAGCTGATCCTAAGGTTTAAGAAAATAAATTGTCTAGGGCTGCTTTTTTGACTGCAGTCCTAAAGAATGTCATACTGGAATTAGTTTTACTGTGATGTGGAACAGGATTGCTCATGGCTAGCTTGAACTGCTGGCCATAAGTAAATGCTGAAGAAGAACAGCTGACACATGTGAGGCTGTGCTCACTTTGACCTTATGAAATACCCCATTCTGTTAGCTACTAAAACATAAGCTCTGCCTCAGGCATCATCTGGTGCATTCATGCGATGCAGGACATTGTTTGACTCTTCTGGGTGGAACTAGATCAGCTGGTGGAAGAGGGAAAATAAAGGGATTTAGAGAAAAAATTCTGAACACCTCAGGAAGTGTTGCTGTGTTTATTTTCCACCATGCTTGGTACCAAGCAGTTGATGTTGAATGCTTGCTGTTATTATTTCCTCTTTTGCCCTTATCATAGTAGTGTTAATTCCTTGAAAAAGTAGGGCAGAATTTTTCTTTTGAAATGAAATGTTTATTTGATCTAGAAGGCTGCACCAAGCAGAGCGCTGATTTCATTGTTTACCCTTCAGCTTGTAGGTAATGCTGCATAAAGAATCATTGCATTGAAAGAGAATTCACAGTATTTATGTCATTGTACGGTGCTCCTTATTTCAAATGATAATTGCTTGGTATGCGGGACTTATTATTTAAAAAATATGGCTTCCTCAGTTGTGAAAATAGATTTTTTGCAGTGGCCAAAATCGTGCTCTGTTATTGTACAAAAACCCCCAAAACAACAGCAAAAAATCTTCCCACCTAGGCAACAATTGGAAACAATTCTTCCAAAGACAAGGTAGGATTTGATAGGAAATGGCCTCGAGTTATACCAAGAAAGGTTAAGATTGATCATTAGGAAAATTTTCTTCTTTGAAAGGGTGTCAAGCATTGAAACAGGCTTCCCAGTGAAGCGGTTGAATTGCTGGATTCAATCTCTGTCTTTTAAATCCCTGGGGGTATTTAAACAGTGTGTATATATTGCACTTAGTGACATGGTTTAGTGATGGGCTTGGCATTGCTAGGTTAATGGTTGGACTCAGTGATCTTAAAGGTCTTTTCCAATGTAAATGTTTCTGTGATTCCGTGGTCAATTTTGTTTATCAGTACTCAAGATGAAAAACTGGGTGATAATATCTTGAGCATTGTTTACAGTAGTTTGGTGGGTAACTGGAACATCAGTGTTCATTCATTTTCCATTTCCAGTTGCTCCTTTCTCTTACACCATCATTTATTAATGAGTAGAAGATCTCTGATTCCCACAGGTGGTATTTGTATCCTTCTAAGAAAGTTGCATCAGTTGAATTACTTGGGTTTAGACTGACTTAGACTAATATTATCAAATCTCTGTAGATTTCTGTTTAGTTGAAAATAATTTGATTCCTAACTGACCTATGGCAAACTAAAACAGATATTGTCTGTTCTTCTAATACTGGGCTCGTTTGGTTTCATCCTTAAAGAAATAAGTTCTTGTGCCTTCTTGCACCCCTTGAATGTTGCTGCCTCCAGCAAAGGGTTGGCAGAAGTGAAAGCAAGACTTCTCAGCTGCCTCCATCAGTGTGCAAGTGTGTTTCCCAAGACCTCCAGTGAAAATGGGTTACCCTGATATTACATGTCTTCCCTTCTCCCATCACTGCTTCAGGGTGCTAACCAACACCTTAGGTGTAGTAGCATCTAAAGCTGGCCCCACATCGTTCTTCCTGATGCCAGCAGATTGGATAAGATACCTCTGGAAAGGGTTTTTATGTCTGTGGTAGTCGTAGATGCTATTGGAAATTCCAATTGTGGCAGAAGTGGTTTGGGACTGTGTGGTGGATTGAAACAGGGAGTGTGAGTTTGGAGGTGCTAGACTTGTCACAGATCGATATCCTTGGAGGCTGTGTGTATGTTCAGAATTCACAGGTCGTTCCTATTTGTTCTGTTTTAAATATTTATAAAATAATTACATTCAGATCGAACATTCATCACAATAGATAAAATACTTGTTAAGCTAGAGATTTCCATAACTCCGCTGGTACCCATGAGACATTAATTAACAATCTTAAATTAAAATTACTTTTGAAACTAATAAGAGAAATATTTTCATCATTGTTTATGTTCACGTTTAATGTGTGATTGATAGCTTTTTGCTTGTCATTTTTCTAGCTCATTAGCCATAACTCTAATTACAGTTGTCTGCGAATGCAACTGTAACTAATTGTCTTATTAAGTGTAGATATCTGAATTCCAATTATGTTTCACCCTTGGACTGTCATGCGATGCCAGACAATTAACCGGTGGCATCAGAGTAAGGACATTTGGCACGTCATTCAACAGTTCTGAGCCTGCTTTCATTTGGGATTAGTCTGTCACTGTGCTGCTATACACCTTGTGGCCTCATTCTGCTGAGAAGTCAGCTTTTTGGCAATCTGTAATGCATGGAGTTAAGCTCACAACTACGTCTTTGACTGAGATGTGCTAGAATACCACTGAACTTATTCTTTGACTTCTAGTTACCATTAGTTACCATTGCCATATATTATATGATCAAATCCTAAAAGTAACTAATTTGAAATTATAAAAAGGCAGACCGAATTTTTACAAATCTGTTGCTCCTTTTTGGTAAGGTTGGTGGGATTTTGTTGTTGTTATTGTGAGATAAAGTGGTTCAACCCATTTCCAAGAACAGGATAAACTCTGGGGATTGAGCTGGGCTTTCCTTACAGAAACTCATTTTGACAGCTGTAAAGTTGAAAGGGAAATATTTAATAGTGGCAAGGGCATGGTCTGTGCCAGAAGTACAGAACTATATAATACTATAAGAAAACAGCTGTGAATGAATGCTGGGGTTCCACGTCCCTCAGTTCCTTTTCTGTGAAATGTGTTTTTTCTGATCCTCTTCCAAAAGGTGGTTTTCCAAGACTTCTATGACTACTATGTGTTTGGTTAGTTCATGTAGTAGGAGGCGCTTTTTTTGAGGAAATAAGGGTGCAAATACCTCTTACTATAGGGTCATTCCAATTCTACATGATTGTTTTCTCTTTCGCTCAGTTTCTTACTTAGAAAATGATGTTAAAAAAATAAAAATCAGAAAACCAAAACCCAAAAATCCAAACCACAAAAAAAACCCTAAAAAATCTTAAGGCATATTTTGACATTGTAAAATAAACAGCAGAAATTGAAAAAGTCCCTTAATACAAGGTACTTGTGCAGTTTCTAATTCTTCCTTCTGCACCAGAGTTATCAAAAAGATTCCAGATGTGCTGTAGAAGAAGCCCAAGGGCTAGTTGGTGTCTCATGGGAATGGCTGTGTCTGAATGCACTCCCAGAATAAGCCATCAAGTGGCACTACAGGCACCATCTTCTGTTGAGGTCTTGTTTCCAAGTGTCTTTTTCCATTGGCCCTGAATCTGACTTGTTTAATTTGCCTCTTGGGAATCTATGTTTTTAATTTTCTTTCAACATACGGTTGCTTTTGTCATTCAAGCTCAAGATCTTCCATTAGAGTTTATAAAATAAGGGAGGTTTTTTCCTTTGCTTTCTAATTGTCTCTAAGCAAAAGAAAATTTGTTGACCTTGGGCTTCTCTCCTTCCTGTTGCCTGCCTCTGGCATTGCTTTTATTCCTGGGACTGTCTTTTACTTTTACAGCCCGAAAAGACTCTGTTGTGATCCAGGGAGACTTTCTTCCACCTGAAATCTTTCCTGATACAAAGCCTCCTTGTCTACCCTAGCTCATCTCTAAGTAGTCTGTCAGCCTAATAGGCAATTCTACAGGTTGTAGAAAAGCTTGTGGAACAGGTGGATACAGGAGTTTCTTGGAAGCACACTTCAGAACAGTGGTTTCAAAGAGCTGAACATTTTTGTCATTTAACAACTTTAGCCAAGTAATTAATAAAGCCAGATGTATGCGAGCAGCTATGGCAGTCATAGATATTCTGACAAGCAACAGCTGGTAGCTGACCTCAGCATTTCCTACCCTTTTTCTGGTATCCTGTCCTTAAGTTACAGGGATGGCCACCCAATTCCTTCAAGGGATGGTGCTTCTAGGCTTGTAGCACCAAGGTTTATTGCACTGCAGGTCAAGGGGATGCTGCAGATTGTATTGGCCATAAAGAGAAAACCTAAAGAACATAAAAACTACCATTTCATCTCTTTTGGAATATCTAAATCTTGTAGTCCTAGTATCCTAAAAAACTGATTTTGTTTTCTTTGGATGCATTACACTTACAGAATACAGCTGCATTCCCAGTCTGAAATAGAACTAGTACGTTTGCCTGAAGGCTTGAACTGCTGTCATATTTTATCTTTTTTTTTTTTTTTACTTAAAAGTTGGAAATATGCTGATTTCAGTAATTTTTCATTGATTTCTAAGCAACTTAATGTCCTAGCATCTCTATACTCTTTTGAGAACTTCTTGTTACAACCTCTTACTGTCTTTCTGTCTGAGTTGTTATTGTATGCTGGGATCTCACAATTTGATTGCTCACTTTCTAACAAAATAAACTAGTATATTTTGAATTATTTTCATCAGTATTTACATCAAAAAAGGCTCTACTGATTGAGTAATACAATTAAAACCAAAATACAAGTATTCTTTCTTGATTACAGATGCAAAAAAATCCAAAGCCAAATGATATTTGAAGAAGATTTGAACAATTATTATAGTATTATTATATACCATTAATTTTTCCTTTAAATCCCAAAGGCAAGGCTTCTTAATGGGATACATTTCTTTAAAGGTGATGCACCATTCTCTCTTGATACTGGTGCTCATACTTCATTCAGTCAATCACATCCAGACATTGGACTGTATATAGCGGTCTGCTAGTGCATCTGTCCCTGCCCCACGCATGCCATTGACTGGTTTGCAGTTGAGTGCATGCGTTGTTACCTCCTTAAATATATAAAGTGGAGTAATGAAGTATCTTCAGTCACTTTCCTGTATGTTGTTGCTCTTCAAATGTGGTGTGACAGGAGTATTGGCAGCCTACGGGCTTGTCAAGATGAGGACATGCCATGGCTCTCCGAAAGGCAGTGAACAGATATAACACACTGAAATAGTGTCTTGAAAAGCCCTCTAGCTGTAGCCACTTACATTTGGCAGATTGGAAAGATTCTTTTTCTAACTTAAAACCAGAAATTTTGTTTCAGGCTGAATTTAGAGTTGGTGTGTAGGATATTATGAATAGTAGAACTTCTTTTCTGACATAGAAACATGGACTACTGAATGAAATCTTCCTGGTTTTAGTTTGTGTGGTTCAGCACATGAATATTGGCATAAATCAGGACACAGATATATAAATCCTGAAAGCACTTTGTTATAATAGTAAATTTTATTGTGTGCTTGTTCCTGCAGATGGATTACACCCATGAATAATGGATTTTCATTTGTAAGGTTTTATTGGTTGGTAATTATTGCAACATTTTAAACCATATGGTAATGGGTTGCCCCAATTTGGTATAACTAAATCCTGGGGGTATTTTAGTGTCTTCTTTACTGTATAGAATAATCTCTAATTGGTATGATTTGAGGCTTAAAGGTATGTAACATGTAGCTATAGTGTTTAAAAATACTTAAAGCTTTTGATGCATTTGATGAAAATTTTGTAATACATCTTGGGGAGACCCAGTTTGACCTGAAACTCTGATGTCTTGCTAACATGGTTCTGCATTTTTTGTGGAAAAAAAAATCTGGATTTGGCTTTGTTTCTTTTTTCTGAATTTGTAAAATTACTGAATATGGCATGGTATTTTCAGAGAATTCATTTTTGTATCAGGTGGAAAATTTATAATAAGGTAATGAATGCTGTGAATATATTCACATCCAACTTAGATTTACCTGTCTGAAGTTCCTTGTATATATGTATTTCTATACGTGCACATAGACTTCTGTACATAAACAGACCACATAAAGATTACTAATGTTAACTTTAAAAAAACCCTGTTAAGTGTTAACCTGGAAGAAGTAAGCAGGAGAAAATAACTTGGGGGAAAGATGGAACTGAGTGATACTGGTCACCTTGTATTTGTCAAGTAATCTCAGCATCTTGCAAAGCAGGGATCTCGGGAACTGCGTAATTCTCTTGTGGTCAGTCTTCTGGTCAATCAGCTAAGGCAGTTATAGTTTAATGTTTGACTCGGTCAATAGAGCCATCTGGGAATACTGCATTAGAAAAATTGAAATATCTTCTATCTCAAAGAGTCTTGGCCATGTCGTGTGTTTTCTGTCTAATGTTATATCATATATAGGTATTCAGAGATATGGTTTGTAGACTCGATAAATGTTGTGTCACATGGTTTCAGTTTTCTATATGGAGAGAAGAAAAGCAAATAATACTTTTTCAAGACTTTGATACTATAATGTGAAAAACCTGCACCCCATTGAAGGGATTGAGTGATTTGTATGTATTCTATCCTCTGAAGTAGCAGCAAGATAATAGCCATTATTCCCAGAGCTGGGCTTGACCTCAGTAATATGACTGATGCATTTGGGTGGAGGGAGTTTTTCCATAGGCAGGTACTGAGATGGAGTGAAAGTCGCTGTGCTGGTCTGAACTGCTTTCAGATTAAAACAAAAAAATGAACTTAGGGGAGGGCAGGAAATGTGCTAAAAGGTTAGAAAATGGAGAGAAAGAACAGGAAACCCTCCTGAAGTAACAACAATTTCTATGTGGCAAAATCATATATGCAGCTAACCTTGAGGAAATATTTGCTTATATTGTTAAGAGATTTATTTTCTAAAACCATGAGATTTTCATAAGTGGTACATAACAGACTTTTTTTTTAATAGTTACCTAATACTATTTAAGATAGAGAGTTGGTTTTTTGACAGTAAATGTAAACATCCTCAACTTGAAAAGTCAACTTTCTATTTTCATAATTTTATTGTGGGCAGGAATCAAGCTTTATTGGAGACTGATGTCTCACAGACTGACACTGTCCTCCCCTGTCTTTTTTTTTTTCAGTGAATGGACAATGTGTGACAGATGAAAAAAATTATGTCAAGGATGTGTTTAGCTGATGCATGTAATAAGTAATTTCTTGCTGTCCCATTATAACCTAAAGGCATCTGCTTTCTAAGGGCTGTCATTTCATTGCCTGACACTGCTGTTCAGTTCTGACTGGGTTATACAGGCGGGAGTTTGTAATTTTTGAGTGATATTTTCTGCTGGGATTGGGCTAGGAAGTGTCTGTCCTCCTTCTGAGTGTATCATTATTATGTAATTCAGTAGCACTTTGTAAATCTGGAGTAAAATATGCATTAATACTGTTCTTTATTCTCCATAGATTTCTTACATTAACACATTAATGATGTAGCAATATTCTCAATTTTTAAAAGAGAATTTGCAACTCTGTTAGAGAATGCAGGAATATTCACATAATTTTTATTAAGATACGTAGTTTACTCTTTTGCCATTGATTTCTCGGGAAATTTAAACTCTTACAGTCAGTGAATCACATCCATTGAGATGGTCATAAGCAGGAGTACGGTGTGCACTGAAAATTTAGTGACTGAACGGATACCCATAAAAATTGAAATGCAGAGACACTGTGTGCTCTCTGGTTATTCTTTTAGCTTTTTATTTAATGCTCATCCATGCTTCTGACTGCTGTCAGCACTGCCGTTATTTGCAGATGGGTGCATGCGTCTTTATTGGTTTTACTTAAAAAAAAAGAAAAAAAAAGAGAGATATTCTGGCTTACAGCCTATGCCATGTTCTCCTTATACCTGAAATTAATACTAACTGCTCAATATCATTACTGTCACTGTTACTGAAAATCACGTATACAATGTAACTCTGCAAAGTGTTGTTAATGTTAAAACCCCTTGTTTTGTTTTTGCCTTGGTGCAGGTGGAAGAGGGCTGGTGGGAAGGTATACTCAATGGAAAGACTGGCATGTTTCCTTCCAACTTCATAAAGGAACTGTCTGATTCTGATGATATTGGAATAGCACAGGAAGAGCAAGTAAAGCCAAGTAAGGGAAAAACATTACTGATGCTTCATATGTATGTCTGTGTCTTTACCCCCTAACACATCAATAGTGTAGCACATTCCTATCTCTTTTTTGGAAGTGATTTTGAATGCCGTGCTCTTAATTTATGCTGTGAAAGGGTCCGATGATGATAAGTGTGCGCTTGCAATGGTACCTGAGTTGTGATATTGGCAGTGCTCCCTGAGCTGCGTTAAGACTTGCTGAGCTACAACAGACCAAGAAGAGAGAAGACAATGATGATTATTGGATTTATGTTTCAAAATTAATTACAAGGGGTTTTTTTGTCTTTAGATGTGGAAACTGAGCAAAGTAACCAAGCATCGACAAAATGGCTGTGCTTATTTTAACAAGGGATTAAAGTGCCATGCTTTCTGTAATGGCTCCAGTAGATTTAAGGAATCGTAATTATTGGTGTGGGACATGCGGCACTTTTTCCCTCCAGGTGCTGAGCATGTTACTATCACCTCCGTCACCCACTGCCCCAGCAGCCAAAGCGAAAAAGGCCAGAACTGGGACATGGACTTTGTTCTCTCACTTACAGTGGGCCAGTACTGCTGCAGGTGAAAAGCATGTTTGGTAACTAAGTTTGCAATAGTAATAGTATAAGCATGGTAGTGGGCTGTCCTATTTATAACTTCCCCTGGAGAATAACCTGAACCAGAAGTACAGTGTTGTATGAAATGGACACTTGTTGGTCTACATGTTTTTATTGTTCTTCAAACAGGTATTCTTTTTATTTCCTAATTTAGTGGTCAATTCTCAATCAAAAGGAAAAAAAGTCAATTGTATTTACATATTTCCACAATGCCTGCCAAGGTCTTCCTACTTTCAGCACTGCAGATATTCATTGCTATGTAGTGTTGTTCTGAGATCTCTGAACAAGCAAAAGTGAAAGGACTCCCAAGACTTTTGTAAGCTTATTTCAGCTGACATTTACCAAAGCCTTAGTAAGAAGTAGAAAGTCATAATACTTTTTTTTTCTTTTTTACCCTCATTTAAGGTAAATTTATCTTCTTTATTCTATCCCACAGAAATGAGATCCTAAAAAAAACCTGACTTTTGCAATGATGAAAATTTTTCATATTGTTTTTGTAATGTGTAGTGGTGCTGTTGGCCTAGTCTTGTGGTCAGTGCTGCTAAAGATATATACAGGTAACATTCTTTCAGATTGGAATGAAAATGTATGAGGAAGTTAATAATTGTAGTGTGATGGAAAGGGAAAAAGGGCATTCAAGTGAACATTTCCATTGGATTGCAGACTGCTTGCTATAACCTGTATATACTATCACAAATTTTGTTCGCTATAAACACAATGAGCTTTGGAAGAACTGTGTAGATGAGCTCTGGATTTTTTAGTGTTTGGTACTCTACAGTATGGATAAGGTAAGTGATAGTGTTCAGAATGGAATACCCCGATCTTATCCCTATGAATGAATGAATATACCTTCTTCAGGTGATTTGATAATACTTACTTTGTAAGAGGCATCCTGAAAATGTCTTTTAACAAAAACATGCATCGGAGTGTCTAAAGCCACAATTTTATCTCTAACCTCAATTTTATCTCTATTAATGAATGAATATACCTTCTTCAGGTGATTTGATAATACTTACTTTATAATAGGCATCCTGAAAATGACTTTTAACAAAAACATGCATTGGAGTGTCTAAAGCCACAAAGCATTAGCTTGTTTCATTGACTTCCATAGTGACACATGCTTAGTTCAAACTCAATTTTGTGTGTTGGTGCTGACTGTCAGTGGAACTTAAAACCTATGATACTTGTATTGAGAAGACTCCAGTAGCACAGGTATCATTTTTGTCTCTTTAACTAAATTGAAGATAACTGTAGCTGAGAGATGGGTTTTCTTCTTTCTTGTATGTGATTTAACTTTTTGGAGGTGCTTTGTGGCTGGCTAAGATGATGTGTTATTAGGCGCTATTTTCTAAATAGAAAAATAACTAAAACAGAAGAACACTGTAAACCTCCTCAGAGAGAGCCAGCGACTCAAAGAATGTTGAGATGATTATGGGGATTTTAATGCTTTTTATTCATTTTTCTTAAAGTAAAAGCATCAGTTTAAAAACTGCATTCCTCTAGCCGAATTACAGGAATTATGCATCAGCTCAGTTCTTTCTACATGGTTTATGTGATTGTTACAGATATTGCTCTCTAACATATTGTCATCTGTGAGGTTCTATTCAGGTACACTGCCTATCTGGATCTGAAAATCTCCATAATGAGACTGCAAAAATTTCAGCAAGTTTATGTAATTAACTAGGAATGATAATCTCATTCCAAATACCTCAGTCTTAAAACACAGCAAAATGAAAACCAAACAAGTAAACCCTGGAAGATTTGTCCATCACGCTAGCATTACTGTTATAATGCTCTGGGAAATATCTCGAAAGTGTGTACATTCATGTCTCTAGATTGATTCCTCCATAGATTACAAGACATCACGACTCTTCAAATTTGCAATAACTCCTTTTTGTTTCTCTGTAAACATTGTTTGAATATGTCTATATCACAAGACTTTGTCAGGCAGAAGCCTGGAATATGAATTTGAGATTATTAAGTTAGCGCCAGAGGTGCAAAGGCCTGTACCTCTGCATTGAACTAGAAACTTGGGCAGTCACTGGAGTTCCACACGTTTTCTAGAAGGGCCTAGAAAGGGTTGGAGTATGAGTCTGTGATCTTGAGCAGCAGCCTTGAACTCTCCAGCCCAGCATGTAAAATGGATAAAGTAATACTTGCCAGGTTTACTGTGAGACTTGGGAAAGTATCATGGGATCTTTAGAGATGGGGCACTGTGAAGGCACAATACTATTTTTTAGTAAATAATTAAATATAATGCTGTGATTAAACTTAGTTAAACCTGATCTTTTAATCATATTTTACTGATCCCTTCTAAAGAAGGCCTTCTTGAAAGGCCAAATAGAATTTTTGGTACACTCAAAGTAAAAGAAATACAGAAGAGAAAAGTGATATAATTGGGCTTTTTAGGAATAAGGTTAATGAAAATTTCTCTGTTGTCTGTTATGTGTGGGCCCTATGGGATAAAAGGTGGTGTCTGATTTTATTGAATTTGTTGTGTCCATGTAAATTTTTGTGGCAGATCAGACTGGCTGGCGAGAGGGAATTATCTTGGTTTCTTTTCATGCTGTGCCATTGAGTAACCTCAGAACTTTCTTCAAAACAAAAAGCCCCCTTTTTGAAGATGTCTGGGGCTAATTTTGGAAGTGCCTAAATATTGCTGAATACTCCCAGCGGGACTTGACTTGCCTCTTAACTTGGAAAGGTTAGAAAGCTGTGGTTCCCCTCAGATGGTGGGTGCTAAGCAGATTGGAAAGTGAGACTGGTATAAGTTCAAAAGGTTGTGGGCTTGTTTGTGTGATTGGTTGGTTTTAAAGCATTTGTCTCAGCTGCAAGGCGGCTGTCAAATTTTTTGCCTTCAAGGCACATTTCAGGAATCTTACGTATAGACAGGATCAGGTACCCTTAGAGAAAATAACAATTCCTTGTTCTTTAAAGCATCCTCTTAAATTTGAATGTTGCTTTTCTTTGACTGTTGCAGTATGAACAGGAAGTATGCATTATAATTTTATTATTAAATGGATACATGGATTCTAAGATCATTTTCTCAGATCTAGTATTAATTTTAAGAATGTTTTCAATACCACATGTTGTCATTACAGACTGTCGTGAAGCAAAATGTCATGTCAAATAAATTTTATCTCAGAGAATCACAATTTAAGGAGATTATTTCAAAAACATTTCAGTAGGTCCACAGCAATGTCATAACAACATTTATAAGTGACTTTTTATATTGTTTTTTCTCTTGTATGTGTTTGTTCAGGAATTGCTAGGCCTCATAGTATCTATCAAGTGTTTTTAGAACCTGTTAGTTGTGGCCACTGAGAAGTCAAGACTGCTGAAGTTAGAACTAATGATAGACTCATCAGGTGATGGTTCAGTCAGGCAATCTCCTGTGTTTTGAGTTCTTAAAACTTTAAACATCTGTTACTGTGACTGGCTCCCCTCAGTGTCATGAAGCTTAATATAACTTTTTCTTTGCAATTTCTTAATTGTTATTTGTTTTAATAGCATTCTTTTATTGGTGTTTTGTAAAAACAAAGTGAAAAGATGGATTTGTGGCTTTTTTTGGTTCTTCCTTATATAGAAACAAAGCAAGGAAATTTGTTATTAATTAAACTACACAAACAAAGCAACAAAATAGCTTTGCACAATACATAAGTGAGTATAGCTTTTTATTTTCTGAAGGTCCAACAGAAAGATATGCGGTGGATAAAATTACACATTTTTGTTACCAAAATGGGTGTGATGCTGTGTTGAGACTATTCACATGTACTGGCTATTTTGCTATAAAATTTTACTGGAGACAGTAATCTTTATGGTGGTATACCTCAGTGGGTTTGGCAACAAACTGTCATCGGTATATTCTTGGGCTTGCCTCGAGTTTACAAAAAAACCCCAAACACATGAAACACCTCAGCTTTTCATGCCTTTACCTGCACTGGAATTTCATATTATAAATGTCAGAGCATGAGTTATCTTTCTAGCAAAGAAAAAAAAAACCTCATAAAATTAATGAGTTTGATAATAAAAATGTTATCTTAAAGATCCAAGGTGGGAAGTGGGATTTGTTTGAGAGTTTTTGTTGTTTTGTTGTTTTGGTTTTTAGTTTTAGTTTAGTATTTTATTTTTGTTAACGTGTGCCAAGTCAAACACCTGATTAACCTATTGGCTGAAAAACTGATTTATTCAGGATTTAGTGTCCTATTCTTTCAACTAAGCATTATTTAAGACCAGTTCCCATGTCCCAAACTTTTCTAATAATTCATCTTGGAAAGATGCAGTATTTCTGATGCTCACAGGATCCTGGTATGTTAAAGAAATCTGAGTATTTCATTTCCCTGTTTGGATGTCAGCTGTGCTTGTTCGAGTGCACTACATCTGCATCAGAAGCATTGAGCCACTGTGAGTACATCACTGCAGTAGTAATTTTTTTCAGGCTTCCCCTGTGCTCCCTGAGCAGGCTGGATCAGAAAGACAAATAATTTCACTTGCAACTTCATGGACAACAGACAAAACCTAAGAAAAATTTATTCTGTTGGACATTGTAAAGAACAGCTTTAGGAAAATCATTGAATTCTTTTATCTGACATACATGCAGTAAGACTATTTTAACTTCATGTAAAATCAGATAATTTTGTTAATATTCTCGTTGTTTTCCTAATGAGACTTTAAAAATGTTAGTGACTGAAAATACAGATTAAAACCTCTTCCTTTCCCTTCTTTTTACCATCATTCGATCTCTTCACCCCCACCCTGCCCCTTCTCTTTTTTTTTCCTCCTCTTTCCTTCTCTTGCCTGCTGTCAGGAAAATCTGCCTTTGAAGGGACAATTCTGTACAGAGTGGCACCGGCAAAGATTGACAGCTACAGACGCTATAACAGTGAGTGTGTTTCAAAATCAACAAGCAACATAGCTTTAGTCCTCTGTACTTGCTTGATATATCTACACTTGTAAAATATGCCACTGCTATTCACTTACGGCTACTGTATATGCATATATCTGTCTGTAAGCTAAAGTCAGTTTGCTGCTGATGAACTGCCTAGCCGTAATGCAATGAGAATGCACTCATTCTTTCTGTGCATGTGTATGTTATATGTCCATATAATATATGTGTGTAAGCCTACAATAAATTGTGAATTACGTTGGATGTTTGGATCTCAGCTGTGGATTGAAATTAAGACATTTAGTCCCATCATTTTTGCCACCTGAAACATGAAGACTGTTGATAATAACTACAAATGTTCAAATTAGAAGTTCTTCTGCTCTAAAATAAAGTTCCTGTTGTGATATGCTTTGATTTCTTAAAGAACATTGTGGGTTTTGGTTAGTTTGAGTTTTTGCAATTTTTTTGTTGTATTATTTTCTTGTTCTTGTAGTGTGGGGTTTTTTTGAGATTTCCTGCATGCTTTTCATTTGGCATTCTGTCTTTGACAGCTATTACTCACAGCATTTTGGCTGATACATTTTCTCTGCCAAGGAGGGTAAAAGATACAAAGCTACTTCCATTTCATGTTCAGATGTTTGCCTTCTGCGTTTCGGAAGCAGGGAACATGCTGCTTTTTGTACGCTTTTACTAGCCTTACAGAAGAAGAAAGGATGGTCACATCAGATGCAAGACAGAGGAAGCAAGGAATCTGTCCTTCCACCTGCTTCCGCATGGAAAAATCTAGCAGAAAGAGATCCTACTGAGTCACATTCAGTGTTGCTAAGTACAAAGTGTTCAGTCCTGTCCAATGGTGAACAGGGAGTTGTGCTAACTTTGGCATCTGCTTTTGTCCCAAACAGCTTTGAGAATATCCAAGCTGTGCTGCCCTTCTTCCTC
Source organism: Apaloderma vittatum (assembly GCF_000703405.1). Taxonomy (NCBI): domain Eukaryota; kingdom Metazoa; phylum Chordata; class Aves; order Trogoniformes; family Trogonidae; genus Apaloderma; species Apaloderma vittatum. Next base: position 35,445 of record NW_009713376.1, on the reverse strand, counting down.
CTTTCTGGGAGAGGTGTTTGCTGTCCTGCCTCTGAGGACTTCTGTCTTATGCATGTTCTCAGCAAAGGATGAAGCAGTTGAAGTGGTAGTCTCCTATTCTGATAACTTGCACTTACGCCTTTGTTTAAACAAAACATGATCTTTTTTTAAACAAAAATCTTCAAGAATGAGTGAAGCTCTTGAGCATTTCTGCATGGAGAATTATCTCTCTGTCTGACAGAATTCATCTCTTTTCTGCAGCTCTTCTCAAGCTTCCAGCCAAGGTCCAGCTCTGGCTGGAGCAGACCACATTTTTCTGCTGCTTCTCACCTTACAGTCTTCATGACTGCTTATGTATCACTCAGATTGCATGTTTCTTGCAGAGTTCATCATGTCCTTGTAGACCATCATGTCCTTAAATCCGCCTATCTGATGAGCATAATAAGGATTTATGAAGTGAATCTCCAGTATGCTCGACTTCTTACTTCAAGATCTAACTTGAAATCAGATGCAAGTTCTGCCTTTGGAGTCCTTAACTGGAGCCATTGAACTTTCTGAGCAGTGATGCCCTAACATTACCCTCAGAGTTTTCCAGAAACTTGCTTTCCATGCCCAACCCATTTTTCATGAAGAGTCAAATAGCCTTTCCCCTTTTCTCTAGTCATTTAGAGCCTAAGTGAAGTCAGGAAGAATAGAGTCAACTTTCGAGCTGTTGCAGAGTTCTGCGTTTAGCTCTCTTTGTTAATAGTACTGGCCCGTGGTTGTGCCATGTCACGAATCAGAGTGATTTCAGAGTGCAGGGTTGGATGGCTGTCTACGGGTATGTTTGATAACCAGCTGCAAGAAGACAGCTTAACCCACAGTAGACTGCCTCGTGATGCTCTGGGCAAACACCCATTTAAAACTTTGGTTTTAAGGCTTACAAAAGAGGTCTTGTTTAATACTACCTTCCTTGGCATTTGATTGAGAGTTTTATGGTTTTCATGCTGCAGAGGTATTTTACTTTCTCGGTAAAACTGCGTCTCAGAAGGTGAGATGTCCAGCTTTATTTGTGGCCTATTTGTTGCTTTACTGGGTTGGAACTGGAACTGAAGTGGAAGCATTCCACAAAATTGTTTTCATTTTGGGATGTCTGTTTTTAAAAAAACACAACCCACAGCTGCTCTAGTTTCAGCTTTCTGATCTTTCTGTAAGTTAAGCTTGAGTCAGCTCATAGCTTTAGAATAGCTGTGCTCAAAGGGTGCTTGGATTCGCCTATGTCACATTGCATGAAGCGTTGCTCAACTTCTGAAGCCAGCTTAGAGCTTTTACTTGACAAACACATGCTTAGTGCTAAAGACTTTTATTTTGAAAGCCATTTTGCAACTGCTGTGTTTAAAAGAAATTTTCTTATTTGAGCAAGGCCTATAATAGCTAAATGCTGTTGAATTAGTGTGTAGCTGCTTCTAGAGATACTTTCCACTGAAATATGCAAGATTGTCTCCTGCATAAACACAGCCTTGCCTTCATATGCTGACATGGCTTTTTTGGTCATTAGGTATGCCAGGCTCTGCTCAGTGATATTTCCAACTCCTCTGGCATTCTGCTCATCAACTTGCTATCAGAAAATCTTTGCTACTGCGTGTGCTGGGCAGAGGGACACAGCAACAAAAACTTATTTACTTGTCATTTTGTTGATCACAGCCCCCTTTTCTCTCGTCCTGCAGCTTTCCTGCACTTCCATGAAAAATGCTTCTTTGGACTTCTATTTGTTTTCATTTTTACTTGATTAATTTATCTTCCTTCACTTTGTTTTTCTTCGAAGATGCTATAACTGAGGAACAGGGCAGATACAATGCTTGATTTGACAGATATTTGCCTCTCTTTCCTTATATGTGGCTCCACAATGCTGTCAGTAATAGATATTAGATAAAATGGAAGAAGATGAGACAGGATCGTTGAAACAGAAATATTCGTGAGTAACCTTAATTGTGTTTTCTATTGCTCCACCATTTTTGTTTTTGGTTTGGTTTGGTTTTTTTACCCTCACCCTAATCCTTGAGGAACTATGGCTGATCAGAATTTCAAGACATCAATGTAGTTGATGTACTTAGGATGTTGTTAATCCCATTTAAGAGTGTCCAAATGTGAGTGAAGTTAATGAAAAACCCAAATGTGGATTTTAACAGTTCTGAAAAGAGGACATTTAGAGTTTTTTGTTTCATCTCAACTTCATATAACTTGCTTACAATCAACAATCTATATTAAATACAGAGCTGCTACAAAGAAAAATAACACCTGTGAAAGAACAATGTTAAAATTGGGTGAGGGAAATTTTTATGTTTAAAAATATGCATCCGGTTTTCTCGAGAATGACTGTACAGATGGTGAGGGATTGGGGGTGGTGGGTGGAAGATTTATGTTGACTGAGATGAAACACGTTAAATCCTTCTGTTAATTCGGACTCCCACTGCCAAGTGGTTTTTCATGAGTCTCACAAAAGACCACCGTTTTTTCGTGAGCGGTAGGTAAGGAATCCTTTCTGCCGTGGTTGCTTACCCATCCTTTCACGTATAAGTGCATGTTCCTGTACTTGGTGAGAATAAGGGTGGTAAGAAAACAGTTCCAAAAAGACAACGATGGTACAGTTGTAGAGCTCCTGAATGAATGATGGTTTCTGTTTGCTGTTACGATACTTGGAGAAACGACTGGGGATGAGGTGAAGTGACCAGTTTCTGTACCGATGGCTCTGTGCTCATGCTGCAGAGGATGCTTGTGTTGCATTGCCCTAAATGCATGCTGCTACGAGGTGCTGGACACCGCTCCCCTTTTTCCTGCATGACTTCTTGTGCAAATATAAAAATCTTGGGGCTCTTTCTTACATGGCACGAACTGTTGTGCTAAGGAAAACGAACATGCTGAAAGGAAATGACAAAATGTTTGGATTACACGGTTACATTTCTTCAATGAATGTAACTGTCAGTAACAAATAATGACTAATATTGAGATAGCCTGCCTCAGCTGTTTGTACATGCATAACCAATCTTGGTAAAGAAGCATAAGTTTCTTTTTAGAAGGAGTGAATTTATTAACCTTTAAACTATGAAGAATCAACATGTTTTTTTTCTACAATAATATTCAAAATCAGACTTCCTTTTCTGGTTTTGTTTTTTTTTATGACACCGTGGAATGTTGTTGAAAAAGACTTCAGCAAAACACAGCACTTTGACAGAGAGCAAGCTCAAGATAAATATCTTATAGGCTGCAGGTATTTGTTCTGTCTTCGCCAGTATGCGAGGAAAAGGAAGCAGGACAGTTCCTGTCTCACCTACTGCAATTGCCATGTATAACTTCACCTTCTTTGTCATTCAGTTCTGTCACTCGGGCATTCAATGCTGTCATTCTCTAAATAGAAGGAAAGGACATATTTCCCCTCGTTTTCCTTCTCTTCCATAAAAGGCAAAAATCCCAATAAGCTCCATTTACACATGTGTGTTCTGTTAAACACAGTTGACAGCGTTTCTCTCTGTCTGCCAGACCGAATCAGGAGATCCTTTGCATTACTCAGGTGTGTGCCTCTAACAGCTGCCCTTTACCTCGCCTAACAGTGCTGGCCTGAGAAGTGCTTAGAGGGCCAGACCATCACTGGCTTACACATCGTCAAAGTGGTCTGTCTTTGCCCAGTACCATAAACTCTCTGTGAAGAGAACAATCCAGAATAAAGAACAAAAATTAAATTGCTAAATAACAGTTCAAAATAGAAAGTGCTGTAAAGCTAACAATGTATTCCCCATTTTTCCTCCCATTTTAAGCTATTTAGAAAGAATACGTTTCCTGCTTTGAATGGAGTTAATTTTATCACAGCTGTTTATTTTTGTTTTAACAGCTTTAGTTTACACAGCCCTTTATAATCCCTAAATATCTTTCTGATTTAGAATCTTGGTTTGATGCCAACGCAGTTCTGGGGCTGTTGGTGAATTAAATCTGATGTTGCGGTCTCTTTTTAATCCCTGTTTGAGCTAATCTGTTTTGGTACATTTCAGAATGTTGCTCTCAAAAGACCTGTAACTGGCATAACAGGAGTGTGATGTGTTTGAAATGTCTTGAGAAAACTAATCTCTCTTATATACCCATAGAGGAAAAAATGTGTATGAAGTGCGAAATTCCTCCAGACAGTGTTTTGAGAATTTAGTCTTCACGAATACTACATTAGCTTGCATTTGTAACGAGCATGAAGCAACAGAAAATCTTAGAGCTCTGAGTGTTTCTAATAGCTGTATGTCAGTAGTCCCGCATCTTGTCCCACCTACATTTGGGAGTGGTTGACTTCCAGGAGTTTTAACTTCTTGCTGCTGATCCTGCCCTTGCGCAGAGTTCAAGGAGCTTACTGTAAAAGTACACCCAGTGCTCAGATCTGAGCTCTACCTTGTGGGCTAGAGGTGATGCAGCAACAGTAAAAGTAGGTAAAAGAATAGTCTTCGCTTATAGAGGCAGAAATGGAAAGTGACACCCCCAAAAGACTTAGGTTCTAAGAAATTTTAAAGATTTGAAAAATTTTCCTAATATTAGAACTAGTGTGTTAGTAGGCACGTTCATAAGGACCTTGTTGATGTTATGTTTTTAGCTTGTCAGCTCTCCAAATGCTGACAGAAAGATGACAGATTCTAGAAAAGTTGCTGTTAAAAAAAAAAAAAGTAGTGAGAGTCCTGATGACTGTAGGTGATATCTTATCCTGGCTATGATTGAAGTATTTAGTAATGAGGCTTAAGAGAAAAGTGAGATATGCTCAGTGTTTCTGAGGATAGCAGTTTGCTGAGCTGCTGACGTTACCTTAGTATTGAGGTTCATAGCTGTACCCCAGCTGATTCAGACAGTGTGGGTGCAGCAAATGACCATGCCAACTGAAAAGCTCTCCAGTTTTCAGTGCCCATTTAGCAACCTGATCTCCCTACTAACTGTAGCTCTTAATGAAAAAAATTAATGTTTAAAATTCATAATGTGACACTGTCATTCACTCAGGTTCCTGCTTAGTTCCCAGCTATATCCATGGGCTACATTGCCTTTCAGGGAAACTATCCGCCCAGCTCTGTTGTCTTACTAAGCTGTTTATAGTAGTGGCAAAAAAAGGCCATGAAAAGTTGAAGGGTGGAAAAACAAAAAAAGAGGGTAGTTGATAGAGGTACATTTTTCCATTTTTAAGAGGAGCGATCGCCTCAGCTGTCAACAGCTGCCTTTGTATAGGCAGGGCTGGCAGGGGGGGGGAAAGAGAAAGGGGGGGGG
>NW_009713376.1:27848-30192 GCF_000703405.1 Apaloderma vittatum | reverse complement strand
ATCAGGGAGCAATTGAAGGAAAAAATAAATGACAGGAGAGAATTTGTCAGTCAAGGGTGAATATACTGCTTTATAAGGCTGGCCTCTGTATCTGGCCACTTAAATGAACTTTAGTTTGGACAGGCATCACTTCAGTCTGTCCTGCCATCATTTGAAAAAAAAAATTAAAATACTATTATTTTCTATGTTGCTTTCATTATGAGAAATGAGTCTTGGATTATCATCAAGCACAGATGGGTGATACTAGGGAAATCTGTTGTAAGCCTGAGGTGAGGTTTCTGATGCAAGGTGTGATGTCTCATCATAGAAGAATGGTCATAAAAGATGGAGATGCCATAATGAAAAACAGGTGATGACCCAGAAACAGAAGCCTAATTCTTACTGGAGCCCCTTGAGGTTTCTGATTTCTCTTTTATGCAGGCTTCAAAGATCTGGAAGTCCATGCAAGACCTGTTGAGTAATTCCCATAATTACTTCCATTTTTTACTTCCATCCACTGGTCCAGGTTGTCTTCTCCAACAATCAGTGATGCAGAAAACCTGTTTTAATTATTTAGTTTACAGATAGCTTTTCTGTTCATTTCAGGGAGTGGCAAAGAGTAGTCATGAATTCTAGTTAAAATCCAGTTACCTGTAAAGGGAGGTCTCTGCACTACTCCTTCCCTCCGTCACAGAGTAGTTCAAGGAGTTTTTTGGCAAGGATGAAAGAAAGAGCCTTTGCCAGAGGCTAATTTTCCCTTTCCATATCAAGATGAAGATCTTTTGGTAGAAAAACATGATCATCACTGTGTTTTGTTGGTGGTTTTTGAGTTGTATTTTATGCCTAGAAATATTATTTGTAACTCAGTATAGTTGATTGGTGACCTAGATCATTTAGAATTAGGAAATAAAATTGCTTCTAGCCTCTGTCTCAGCCAAGGCCCTAGTGTCTGATATTTTGCATACCTCCTTCTATTACTGCCCAAGTCACAACAAGATTTAGAAATAAGAAAGAGGCAGTGACTTTGCTGTGTTGCTTGAAGAGATTTGTACCTCTCTGGCTTAATTAGTATACCCTTGCATCTCTGAGTTACCTCTGCATCATGGAATGGCTCTGCAATGCATAACTGCTCCCCTCCTGCCAACCACAGCACAGAGCAGGATCACAGTGAATGCTTGAATTTGCTGCTGATGGCTTTCACAACCTCTGGAAGAGAAGGAACACACAGAATTTACTTTACTGATGTCAGGAATATTGCCATTCTAATGATGATAATAAATGAGTGAAACCAGATTTGAAGTTTTCCCCCAGTCCCTTGCTGGGAAAATAAAGTGGTCCAAGAGACCAACACCCCTTCTAATTTAAGAAAAGGACTTGTAATATTATTATTTAGTATTGTTTTGAATTCTAATCCTGTACAGCTTATGGAACAAATAAGTTGTTTGATGCTATCAAAATTGAATGGTTGAACAGACAGAAATGTTACTTCTGTTCAACAGGTAGATGTAGCAACCACTTGGGAGGCCAGAGGGCTTAAGCATTTTGCTTAGTCTTTAGTCTTGTTGTTTGTTTCCCGTTGGGGACTTTATCTCATTCTGCATTTATGTTCCTTTCATGTTTTGGATAAAGATCTCCGAGCAGCATATGATGACTTCCCTACTTAAAAGTTTTTGGTAAAATTCCTGGCCTGACACGTAATTTCTGATTTCATTTCCTAGCAGCACCCTGGTGTTGAAACCAATTTAACAAATGAGCCCCTTGTGTCCTGGGTCGTGATATTGTAGCTGGAGTCCTCTGGACTTGCACTGGTTTCTGTGGTTCATCAGAGAAATTTAAAGTAGCCCTTGAAGAAGATACTGTGTTTTATTGGCTAGTCCTGTTGCTAAACAGTGAATTACTCAGAAAACCAGAAGTTCTCCTGCCAAAAACACAAGTCACTGCTGACCAGCATGGCAGAAGGTCGTTGGATGGAGCCTGTCTGTTTGTTAAAACAAAAGGCATCGCGTCAGTTGGGAGGCAAAAGCAAATGATTCAATTGTTAATGTTAAAGATTTTAATTATCTTGAAAATATTAATTTCCTTAGGTAGTTCCTCTATTTGTTTTTGAAGGGTTGTTCTAATATAGGCTGGAAATGATATTCAGATGTTTTCAGTGCAGGGACACTGCTTTGTTCTGTTTCTGTTTATACACATCAGAGAATTGTAGAAACTGAGATATTATGAAGATTTTTTAAAACCTCCCACATACTCCAGAACTGGCAGCCTTTTTGTAGGAATACAGTAGACTTTGACTCATCTTGGTGCCATTTCTTTCCTATTGGAAGAAACACAGATAATTTGGGGGTAACATTACTTGCTTACCAAA
>NW_009713376.1:0-27817 GCF_000703405.1 Apaloderma vittatum | reverse complement strand
AAAGAGATTTGTGTATAATCTCTACTTGGTTTTAGGTGTCTAGATATTAATGAAGAAACTTCTGTACTGGCAGCCTCTTGTGATGAAAATGCATTGCCAACACTTTTTGAACCTTAATATAAAAATAATTAAGAAGATAAGTTTACTTTAAATTTCCATTTCTTTGACTTGTAAGATCCACATCTATGGTACCATGAGTATTTGTGAGGAGAATGTAAGGATTTGAGTTTGGTATTATTAGGTAGAATTAGTGCTGTAGCAGCAGCAATTGCTGTATTTTTTTTTCTGGAAACATAGTTAAGTCAGTCTGTAATGTAGGAAGGAAGATTTAAATGATCCAGAGAACTGTTTCAACTGGAGAAAAGTTTAGTGGGTCACTTCTGCCGCCAGTGACTGTATGGCCTGGTTCTGCACTGTTCTGTAAAGTGGCTGAAGCATCACCATATTGCACCTGTGGCCTCTGCTATTCAAACAGCAAATATTTTCAGATAAGTGCAGATAAATTTTCCTATTCACTGAGAGAAGTAATGCAAATCAGAATGTCAGTTTTGATTTATTGTATTCCTGGAGGACAGTGTGCATGGGTGCTTTTCTTATGAGGCTATCTATGCTGCAGAGAGATTTAGTTTTCAGCAGGGAACCCATTATGCAGCTTATATGATTGCAAATTTGTTTGTACAGCTTTCAGCTTTATATTACCAGTTAGGTAATGTAGCTTTATATACTAATTGCATAATTGCCTTGATATGAGTCACACAGATTTAAGGTACAGTGTGCCTGGTCTGACTGCTTGTTAGCTTTAAGTGGCTTTATACAAAAGGTGCCCTACAACTGAATTTAACTCTTTCATTTATTGTGTTCCTTTCCAAATAATTTTTGTCCAAGGAAGAAGGATTTTCTTGGTGCTCCAGGAATGGCCGTCTTCATTCACGAACTTTTGATGCTGGAGTATGCATGTTTTGTGGATTGGTGTAAGTTCTAACGCATACACCAACGTGATTAAGTGATTTTTAAAACTCAGAAATGAGCGCATGGCACAAAGAGCATCTTCTCTAACAGTTTCTTGTGGTTTCGTTTTCCTTCAGAGGATGGTGGGAGGGATCATTCTCCAGTCACAATCTGTTTTGAAAATAGTGAGCTTCACGCCTAAGATTTCTTCTTTCATCCCTCCATTTCACAGGCCTAAAAGATGCTACAGGTTCTGAGAGCGATGGTGGTGACTCTTGCAGCACGAAATCGGAAGGAGCCAATGGAGGCACGACAATCCAGCCCAAAAAGGTCAAGGGTGTTGGCTTTGGAGATATCTTCAAAGACAAACCTATAAAGCTACGACCAAGGTCAATCGAAGTTGAAAATGACTTTCTCCCAGTAGATAAGGTATGTGTAATTTCTTAATTCTCACTTGGTGTTGGTTTAAAGAAGATTTCATCTTAAATTTCTAGATTCTGTCACTGGCCAAAATTTGAAGCTTTATGGTTGTTATTTCCTAATCTTTCTATGGATGAGATTCTGCTTTTTTTTTCTTTTGCCACAGACACAAAGTGAATTCCAGTGAGACTAGCTGCCTACGAGATCTGTTACTTTACTTAAAGATTTACTCCTCTGTTTGTACTTCCATCTGTTTAATTGGCCTTTTCTTCCCAAGAAAATACTACCATAGAGAACAAGATTGAAGAGACTTCTGTGGTTTTCAGTTATGTTAAAAAGAGTTTGCTACTTTTTACATAAACTAAGAGGGACATACTTCACTGTGCCATCAGTTTACTTGAAAGAAGGAAACTTTGGCAAATACTTCAGCTTTCTACTGGAATTTTTGATTAGTAAGGGATTAGTGAAAAAGAAATCATATTTTTATGGATTTTTCCTAAATGACATAAAAAGAGTCATGAGATTAACACCCGGTGAAAAAATTTACTTTCTGACAGATTGAAAGAGACTGTCTTCTTAGAGAATACTCTTTGTTTCAAAGCCTACAAAACTATCACTGAGCAAATTAGAAACAGAGAGACTAGAAAGCAAAATGAGATGTTTCTAATAGACTGGAGGAGGCAAACTTTATTTGAAGAAAAAAAAGAAAAGGAAAAAAGGAATTGATCACTCTAGGATATGTTCAAGAAAGGGCATTGTTTCTTAATGAAGTAACAACTAAATAAAAATCTGCAAAATCCTTCCTTGAAGCGAACAGTTAGATTTGCATAGTGTTACTGATATGCTGAGAAGTGTTAGGAGACTTCCTCACCTGGAGTTGTGCTGTGGGCATAGTTATGTGAGGCATTTTCTTTGGCTCTGCAGTGATTTTAAGAAGCTCCTGGGCAGCTGCTCCTGTTCTCTGGAAGAGCAGCTTCTCACCTCTTGGTTGTGCTTGTCCAATTGTCTGTAGAACCAAGTGGTACAAGAATTGCATTTTTTGGCCTGCAAGACTTCTGGTTTTTTAACACAGAGCATTTCAGTGACCTGATAGCACAGCACATGCTCCCACAGCCACCCTGAGCTATAGTGGTACAGGAGAAGGGGAGATCCTGCAGAGGCACGGTGGGAACTTCTCAAGTTAGTTATGCAGAGGGAGATTTGGTTAATATTTTACAGGAGACTGCAGTTTAAATCCTGTATTAGGAGGATAGCGAAGAGCTGGGATAATCTAAGTAAAGAAAAAAAAACTAGATTGTATTATTCTTTGACCATTGCACAGAATCACAGAATTATTGAGGCTGGAAAAGACTGAGCTGTATTCCAGGGGCACCTCATCAAAGAAGTCCCCCAGGGATACAAGACAGGGACTGCTCCGGCCTGGTAGTGTTCACTGAGTAGCAGCTAATGAATCTCCTTCCTGCCAGATTCAAGGAATGGGGTAGAGAGCAGTGAAGCCAGCTTTGCACGGAGCCATCTTGGTGTCTTTCTGGAGCGTGGTTTATTAGTGACCTTGAAAGTGCTTGAGGTGTGATTGGGCATTATTTTTTTTTTTACCCCATTCTGGAGGATGTTTATTTTTATAATTTGATGGCTGCCTTTTAATCAGTTTTAATCAGTTCCCACTTAGAAACACAACTGTAGAGATAGCTACAACTATAGTAAACTGCAGACGCAAGAAATCTTTCATGTGGCATTAACAGTGTCTTAGCATTCTTAAATTCTAATCTACCTATATCAGACTTGGGAGAATGAATTTTGTGCAACACTTGAATTCTGGTCAGTGCCTTCACAGGCATCACTTTACAAGTGAATACTTACGTTACACACCAATTATAAATACTAGTATAATGTAAGTTATAGTGGTCTGTTTATCTTAGGTGATTTTCTTCCTGCACTGGTCATTTCTTTTACATATCTAGCTATTTACATATCTATCTGTTTACATACCTATCTAATTTAGAATTCACTTGTAGAATGGTGTTATTGAAATACACGTTACCTGATGCTACATGGCTTTTTGTGTGTCCCGAGTCCAAAAAAAATAATAGGTTTAAGTACATCCATGCATGAGTTTAAGTGTGCCCCCTACCAGGTGCTTCCTATATACAAAGCAATTTTTCTTTACATGGGACTTTTGAGGACTTTACATGGGACTTTTGAGGACTTTACATGGGACTTTTTAGGTATCTCTTGATCTCTGGAGTCCCACGTTTTAATGTGAAGCATTCACAAAGTACTCAGGAAGTCTCCGTTGTTCCCTGAAGGGAAGTCTTACTCCACTTTATAATAATGAGAAGTCTTATGTTCTTTTTTCACAAAAAAACAAATACTTGTGCAGCATACGATAATAGGTTTGTTATCCAGCCAAAAATTAAATATAGAATTTTCAGAAAATATCTAAAATTTTCCATCCTACCCCTAAGACCTTCTTTTCTTTGTCTTCATATTACTCCTAAATTTGGCATGCCTGGTGGAAAATAATGGTTTCGTTTTTGTAAACACAATGCGTTATTTGTGTTTCAAATGTGTAAATAACTATAAAGCAACACTTCTTTGCTGTTGTCACTTTTTTTCTTGTCTAGGATCAGGATGGTTAACCTTTGAACAGTGCCATTCAGAAGCTTTAGCACTGTGTTCTTTTCCTACTCATAGCACCAAAACATAATACATTAACGTGACATTCAGTTAGGACTGCAGAACATTAACCTCCTCAAATACTTCTCTCCTGGCTGCAAGATATTCGTCCCTTGTCATTGCCATGTTCTTTAGCATTTAATGCTGACTGAGTGAGAGAGCATCCTGCATTAAGATTGTCGTTCCAAGCAAGGTCATATTTAGCTTGAGAGCTCTGCACACTGAGTCAGAAGTGTTGCAATGTATGATGCATAGTGCCAAATTGGTACAAATTTTTTCTCTAGCATTGTAGTTTCTAAAAGGATCTTTGTCCTGATATGTGTTTTGCTCATTTACAGGTAGCCTCAGTTTTTCAGTAACTTACAATCTTTTCAAGAGGCAGAAACAATGCTTTCCTCTATTCCTTCTATTTTTTAATTTTTTTTCTGAATTAGAATCATGAAATAGTTTGGGTTGGAAGGCACCTTAAAGACCATCTAGTTCCAACCCTCCTGCCATGGGCAGGGACACCTCCCACCAGACCAGGTTGCTCAAAGCCCCATCCAGCCTGGCCTTGGACACTGCCAGGAAGGAGGCATCCACAATTTCTGTGGGCAACCTGTTCCAGTGTCTCACCACTGTCATAGAAAGGATGTCTTCCTAATATCTAATCTAAATCTACCCTCTTCCAGTTTGAAACCATTACCGCTTGTCCTGTCACTACACTCCCTAGTAAAGAGTCCCTCCTCGGCTTTCCTGTAGCAGCCTCCCAATACCTGAAGGTACTGGGAGGCCACTATAATGTCTCCTCAGAGCTTTCTCTTCTCCAGGCTGAACAGACCAAACTCTCTCAGCCTGTCCTCACATGTGAGGTGCTCCAACCTCCTGATCATCTTTGTGGCCCTCCTCTGGACTTGCTTGAGCAGGTCCATGTCCTTTTTAAGCTGGGGACCGCAGAGCTGGACACAGCACTGCAGATGGGGTCTCATGAGAGCAGAGGAGAGGAGGAGAATCACCTCCCTCAACCTGCCGGCCACGCTTCTTTTGATGCAGCCCAGGATGCAGTTGGCATTCTAGGCTGTTAGAGCACATTGCTGGCTCTTGCTCTGTCTCTCATCCACCAACAGCCCCAAGTCCTCTGCAGGGCTGCTCTCAATCCACTCAATCCCAGCCTATATTTGTGCTTGGAATTGCCCTGACCCTGGTCTTTCTGAAGGTTGGTGACCCTAAAGCTCTTTCTGTTGCTTCTTCTTGATACAGTTATTGATGAAATATTTTTTTATATTACTGTAATGATACTGTTACCTTTTTGATTTAAACTATTTATAATGACTGATTTTTTTAAAGCATCAATGAATTACTGTGAGGATTTTATAACATGGGATTATTTAGAACAAGATAATTCCCATGGAAAATATCAGTCTTGTTTACAGAAGAATCAACAGGGTTTCATTTTGCTGACGTTTTGACTTTGTGTTCTAATGTGTTTTCAATTTTCTGAATCATAAGTTTAGATCATATTTCACACAGAGGTGCTATGAATTATTGAGCTGTTAAGTTACGAAGGCTTTTATACAAATATTGGCAGGGGCGTGAGGGCAGAAAGGATTGCTGCCAGGTGAGCCGAAAGAGATGTCATTAGGCTTTCCCGTAAATCACCAGGCAGTTTGATGTGCTCCACACGTTAGCCCAGTGGTAACAATGGAGGATATAGTGGCCCTTGTCTTTTAAAGTGATCGATAAACTCTATGAATAAGGGCAAAACTGAGGAATTGCGTGAAGCCCTGTTGGTTTTATTGGTGTGCAGAATTCATTGCTTTGCTGTTCTTTGTTCTAAAAATCACCGAAGCTGATTATCCTAGGGAAATTAATGATGCCTTTGTAGGAGTTTTATGTGAGCAGTGGCATCAGCGCTGTGCTTTAAAAAAAAAAAAAAAGAATCAAACACTTATGCTTTGCAGTTCTTTTCCTTGCTTGTTTGCACTGATGAATTGACCACTAGCCATGGATAACTACAGTCAGATTCCTGAGGCTTTGCTCTGTCAGATTCCCATTAATGATAGTGTAACTGAACTAATCTACAATGCTGGATGTGACTGAAGACATAGCTTCCTGACAGATTAATTTTTAGAAGAAATACAATGTGTGTATAGGTATGTTTTGTCTCCTGAGAAAGTTCACTGTAATGCTGTTAAAGTAGCACAAGTTTTGTGGTCAAATAGAAGTGCCTGTTTCAAATGTTGTCCTTCAGCTTTTGTGGCTTCAAGACATGTAAACAGGTATTTATGCTTCTTTCTTTTTTCCTTTTTCATGTGGTAGTAGCTTATCTAAAACTTTTATTTCTATGTTGTATTTCCATCCAGTATGATCTATATGTGCTTCCATTTTTCTAACCAAGCTATCACTTTTTCCTCTCCTGTATCTAAAAATAAACCCCTAAAAGTACAGGAAAATTAATTCAACCAATACATTCCTTAATCTGAGTTAACTATATCGGCTTGGTTCATGAGTTGAGGCTTCAGCTGGAAATGCAGAAGACCGTAATAGGTGAATACAAAATAAAATTTTTTTAAAATGCTACTTTTATCTTTCTGAAAACTGCCCTTACTTTGGAAGACACTACTGAGAGTATTTTGTATGTTCTATGTTTGAGATAGGTTTGTAGTTTTCTTCAGACAAGACTTTTGTGGTTGGCCAGCAGTGGTGAATTTGAGCAGAGCTAGATTTCATGAACAGCCTTTAATGAGGTCACATTAGTGTTTGCCAGAACTTGGTGTAAATTATGTACTCAACCATCAAACTGGGGAATATTGCAGCCACTGTAATGATTTTATATGAAGGGGGAGGCTGTCATGGCTTTAGATCCAGCAACTTATAAGATCTGGTTAACTGGTGTTTAGGGATCCTTCTCAGTGCAAGACACTGAATTTTTACTTCTGTATATATTTAGTATGTTTTCGAGAAGAGAAACGGAGATGAAGTAATGGAAGTAGACACAAGAGCTATAAGGGCTAGAAGCTCATGTCAATTATTAAGTCTACCTGTCCTTTGTAATAAGATAGAAATTTGTAAACTCTGAGACTGAGTGCTTGCAGGATCTGAGCTTCTATTTTAAGCCCATGAGCTGGGGACCCAGAAACTGCAATGAATGCATTGTGCTGACAGTCACAGCTTTGCCACACCTGTTCTGTCAGTTCCTGCCTGCTTGCCTGGAGAAAACATTTCTTCCCTTTAATTTTCAGTTGACAGAAGTCTTTAAGAGATGGAAGTTTGGGGCTCCTCCTGGTGTTTTTTAACCTGCTGATGATGTGCCTGAGCTCTGCCAGTGCTGCACAGCGGTACCCATGGTGCGTGGCCAGCACTGGCTGTGGGTGCTGCACCCATCGATCTGCGCTTGCCTCTGTATTGCAGAGCTCACTGCTACTTACTTTTCTCTTCTGATGCCTTTGGAGGTGCTTGCTTCCCTAAAAGAAATGTTGAATCTGGTGTTCACAGTACTGATATAATGAAAAAAATGAATGTGAGCAAAACCACCTGGCACTGAATACAAATGCCATTAAAAACACCTGCTGAGGCAGAGAGCATGCAATGTGAGTATCAAGTGTGTGGAGCACTTTGTACTTGGAAAGCACAGGTTTCTGGCATTTGTTTGTTTGGAGACAGCCATTGGTGATGGCATCAGCAGTGTATCAGACCTTGTGTTTAAGGACAGGGGGAAGCACTCAGGTGTTCAAGCAGCATTTGTGTTTAACTTTGAGGCTGCCGTCTGCTGTAGTCTGGCTTCCCTGCCCTAACCATTTATTCTAGTGCCATATTGTGGGGAAAGGTACAGGGGAAGAAGGACCCTGACCCCTTCTGCAGTTCTCATGAGAGTAAGGCAGCCTGCAGTGGGGACTTGCTCCTTCACTGGCGTTAACTCTCCATTCTTTGATTTCAGTATGGAAATGGGATTTACGTGTTTCTTTCATTATGCAAAAAAAAATAGCACACATTTGCAAATGGTGACTGATGTTCATGAGGCAATGCAGACATTATAAACAAACTTGTTAGACGATTGTTACCCCTTCTTCAGTAACAATTCACAAGAAGAAGGAAGGGTAGGGGAAAATATAATTGTCTTCTGAAATCATAGAATGCCTTGGGTTGGAAGGGACCTTAAAGATCTAGTTCCAACCCCACTGACTAGACCAGGTTGCTCAAAGCCCCATCCAGCCTGATCTTAAACAAATCCAGCGAGGGGGCAGCCACAACTTCTCTGGGCAATCTGTTCCAGTGTCTTACCAGCCTCATAGTAAAGAATTTCTTCCTAAGGTCCAATCTAAATCTTCCCTGCTCTAGTTTAAGACCGTTGCCCCTTGTCCTGTCACTACATGCCTTTGTAAAAAGTTCCTCCCCAGCTTTCCTGTAGCCCCCTTCAGGTACTGGAAGGCCACCATAAGGTTTCCCTGGAGCCTTCTCTTCTCCATGATGAACAACCCCAACTCCCTCAGCCTGTCCTTGCAGATGTGCTCCAGCCCTCTGATCACTGTTGTGGTTCTCTTCTGGACCCTCTCCAACAGATCCACGTCCTTCTTGTGTTGGAGGCTCCAGAGCTGGACACAGTACTCCACGTGGGGTCTCACGAGAGCAGAGTAGAGGGGCAAAATCATCTCCATTGATCTGCTGGCCACGCTTCTTCTGATGCAGCCCAGGACACGGTTGGCTTTTTGGACTGTGAGTGCTCATTGCTGGTTCATGTTAAGGGCTTCATCAACCAGCACCCCTAAGTCCTTCTCTGCAGGGCTGCTCTCAATCCACTCATCACTCAGCCTGTATTTGTGCTTGGGGTTGCCCCAACCCAGGTGCAGGACCTTGTACTTGGCCTTGTTGAACTTCATGAAGTTGGCATGTGCCCACCTCTCAAGCCTGCCAAGGTGCCTCTGCATGGCATCCCTTCTCTCCAGCGTGTCAACCACAGCACACAGCTTGATGTCGTCGGCAAACTTAGGGACTGTCAGAAATCAGCAAGTCCCTTTTGAGGAAGCTGACTCAAAGCAGGACTTGGTACTAAGGGAACAGAACAGGAAATGCAGAATTGAGTTTGAAGAAAGGAACAAATTTGATAACCTTGGCTGGCGATGAATCTCTGCTGAGTCACTGAACTGTGCTGTGAGTGAAGAGTGACTCCTGATTTCCTGTGTACTTCCTGCCCTTCCCTTCCTATCCCATTAAACATTGAATCATAGAATGGTTTGGGTTGGAAGGAACCTTAAAGATCTTAAAGATCATCCAGTTCCAACCTTCATGTGTTCTCAGTTTGTCCTGTAAAATGTAAAATGTTCAAGCTGCCAGAACAGAGCTGCCCAGGTATTAGTGACATGGTTTGGCTTTCACAGTCTGCCCTAGCAGTTTTTGGCAGAGCAGGTTACCCACACAGTGGGTTTTGCTGCTTGTGACCTAAAAAAGGCTTTTGTTTTTAGTAAAGCATGTATCAGACTCTGAATAAATGCAAGCTAGTTGTTGTTCATGCCACAAGGCTTTGCATGTATATTGTTGGTCTTCATTCCAAAAACATTTGTCTCTATGAAAGAAACACATCAAGCATGTGCATGAAAACGTTTTCAGTCAGTGTTCCTGACTTGAGCTACTTGAAGAACGTTTAAAAATAGAAGCAGAATAGTGTAAGGAGTATTGATACTACTAGACATTGCTCCTAAATGCAATGTGGAAAACCTGGTCTGTTCTCCTGGGGCAGAGCACTGGGCTTCTGCCAGAATGTGTTCTTATGTAGGAGTGCTCTCTGGGAGGGATTACTCTTGGTTTTTCAGTTACGGTTTTGATTAGGAAATCTTAGGATTCTTCAGTCTGAGAAAACAGGATATGTAGGTTTAAGCTAATGCAAATTTATTTCAAAATAGGGAGACAATAAATATATGTATGTATGTATGTTGTAAGTTGCTCTGTATCAGCTGGCTGATGATGGATAGCTTGCGGATCACAAGAAATCTCTGAATTTCAGTTGAGTCCGTACCATTATTGTTATTCTTCTTTTAAAGTGCTTGTTGGGGTATAAGGTTTCAATTTTTAATTGCTACATTGGAATTATTAAGGTTTTTAACTTTTACATTATTATAAAAATTCTAATGGAATTACATTTGATATTTTTAGCACACTTGAACTTTGAAAATTAAAAGAACAAAAAACTGTAAATGTGTAAATGGAATAATTTTCTCTATTAAAATAAATACCAGTAATTGTGTGTTTTCTTAGACCGCAATTAATGACATAATGTAGTATAACTTTAAAATAATTCGTCATTGGAAAACAGGAGTCTTCAGGAAGGAGATTGCAGGCTCAGTAGACTTTCAGGCTTGGCTCTGAAACACTCCTGAACCTGTTCTGCAGCATGGTGCAGGCACAGGGAGTGCTGCTGCAAGAGATGTTGCCTTTTCTGTAAGCCATCATCTCTTGCTCACTGCCATTCTTTAAAATATCCTGATATTTTTTTCTGGAGATTTGTACTTGTAGGGATAGGCCTACTCAGATTAGTTCTGATTTGCTTTTGGTGTAAGGGCAAAGGGGATCTCAGGGATCATCTAATCCAAGCCTCTCAACTGGATTAGGACCAAATATATATAAATAATCCCCAGGGGATGGCTGGTTTTTAGAAATGCATCCAGTAGAGAAAATTGTGTGTCCTCCCTATGTTCTCGTATTTCACTGGTGTAGCAGTAATATACTGTAATATCCTGGCTCTCCAAAATAACCCTTTTCTTGTTCTCTTTTGTAGGAACTGTGTTGAAAAATTAGTTTTTCTCCCCTTTAGAAATCTACATATTGTCTGTTTATCATATCCTTCCTTAGACTGGTTCTTAAAACTAGAGAGAACCAATTTTTTTTGCTTTTATTTGTGAGTTCAGAGGCTTTTTTGATGTCCCGTAATTGCAATGGCACTCTCATAAGAATTTTTCTGTAGAAAATGGGCTGTGTCTGGATAGGGAATGTGTTGAGTGTACCTAAGTATGCCCACAGTAGACATATTTGTGTGTAAATGCTTACTGAATAGTATATAAGGTGAAATGGGAGTGAAAGTGTATAGTATCTTGTAGCTTGCTTGAACATAAATCTTTAATTTCTTCCAAATTATCTGAGAAGCCCATGGTGTGTTTCCCTCCCCTGCCCTTTTTCAGACATTTTAAAGTTGAATGTTTGTGAGGAGGCAGTATGAAAAATTTATAAGATTTTCATGGAACAGAGCATCATCTTGATGCTTCAGTTTCTTGATCATCTTTCTTTAAAGGCCAAAGCAAGGGCATAAATGACATGAAATTTCAGCTTTTTTTTTCCTTTTTTAAACAGAGACACCAATACACTCAGAATTTATCATAAGCTCATTTGCCTGTAGAGTTAATTGCAAGACTTTCTGTCTGGGCTGTTCACAAAATATCTGTACATCCTCACTCCCCATTGCCTTCCCTAGCTGTCGCTCTCAAGAAGCTGGGAGAGACTAGGCTGTCTTGGGAAAGGCAAGGAAACTTCTTGTGAGCAGAGGTAGGAAAAGCTCCAGATTTCCTGTGACATAAACAAGTGGAACCTTTGTTTTCCCGGGATGGCCTGGAGCGTGAGTCACTGTCAGGGCTGGGCTCCCGCTCTCGCTGAGCTGAGCTCATGCAAGGAAGGGGCAGGACTCCAGGGCTCTTCTTGGACACTTGGAGCTGCTGAAAGGCAGCTTGGCTTCACAATGGGAGAGGAGGTATTTCTTTCACAGTTAGCTATTTGGTTTATTTTTCTTTTCTGTGGCTGTTTAGAACTTTATCGTAATATATATTCTGCAAAGCACAGGATTCAACTGCAGGGTTCGTTGGCGCTTCTGCACACTTTGTAGATATTCGGTAGGTAAAGAGCAAAGAAGGAGAAAGAATGCTGGGGAACCTGAAGGTCATTTCTGCTGTAGAGGACCGTATTAGAATAGAAGCTTACTTTTGTGTGAGAACATACTCTGTCCTGGCTCTATTTAGCTTAAGTTTTTTTCCTTTCAGATTGTTTGGCCATTAAACTTGCACAGATGTTTTTTATTTCTATATGACTTGGGTTCAGTTTTCTTACTCTAAAGAGTAATGCAACTTTACAGTTAGACAAGACTAGCTGCATGGGCTTAAGGCTGTGTTGCTCTTTCAAATATTTGCTTAGTAAACAAAAATTCACACTATCCCCATTTTTTTCATTCCCAAATGCACTAATAAAACTACACTTCTTTTTGGCAGAATAAAGAGGAGAAGCTTTACTAGTTTCTCTTAAGAGTGAAGTGATGTTTGGAGTCATTTGTACAAATAAGGAAAAACGATATGAATGATTTTTGGAGGAAATTATATTGGGATAATAAAATCTAAATGGAAATTATCCTTTCCTTCAAGAAACAGCAAGGAAAACTGGAGTCAACTGATGCTCATAAAATTTTATAGAAAGCTGAATGGAGTGACACCAAGTAAACTGTTTAATGATTTGCAGATACTTTGGGCACTTAACAGAAAAATGTAAATTTCTCTCAACTTTGGCTTTTCACAGCTAAAGTCAGTAAGCTGTGTGCAGAAATGAAGCTGCAAGTTTTCTGAGTTCCTTTTTCTCTTAAAATGTGCCATGTGTCTTTCTTTTTTTTTTCTGCCTGAAAAAAAACAAAAAAAAGGGAAGAGGAAAGAGGAAAGGAGTAGTGCAGAAAAATCATAGACCAGCCAGGCACTCAGTGGGATAAAGTCTGTAGGCCAATTTCTAAAATGCCTTTTTAACTCCTTGTTGCACGTGTTTCTATAGGAGATCAGTGACATTTTGTGCTTCTAAAGTAGTTCTTAAGTACTATGGGCATGAGCATATGTTATTACAGTTAGTTGCTTCATAAAAACTTCCCAATACAAACTAAGGAGGGGGAGAGAGGACTCAGTTCCTGAGGGGAAGTCCTGATGCAACAGTGACTGGGAGCCAAGTAGGGGCTGCTGGTGCCTGCTTTCTGCAGGGCGCTGGGCTACTTGCCACACACCGGCAACCCAAAGAGCAGCAGACCTCCAAATGTAAAGCTGACAGTTTCTTCTGCAGCAGTATCTGCACCCAGAGTACTTGCTGAAAAGAAGCGCTGAAACACATTATGTTAGTCACACGTTTTCCATTTGCATTTCAACTTTTGGAGCTTCTTTCAAAGGAAAAGAGGTGAAGTTCTAGTAGGTTGAAAGAGAACTGAATAGAGGTGCATTTTGCATTGTCACTTGTTACTCTGGAGTTTTCCCTGTAAGCATTTAAAATATGTCCCTTTTTTGCATCATGCTTTCAGTGATGCAAGGAAGGGGAAAAAAAAATCACACCAAGATGAAAATTAAAGATAATCTGTGGAGAAAAGAAGAAATGTAGTACCAAAATGGAAGACATATTTGCTGTCAGTACAGTGTCTGAGACTATCTGCATGACAGTATAGGTTTACTCTTTTTAAAAAATAAATAATTGAATTTAAAAGATATAACTGAACAGCTACTTGGCAGTTTGTTGTCAGCATCCTAACTTTCATAAAAGAGCAAAGTAGTATTATTGCCACTTAAGAAAGGAAGATATTAATGTAGATCTATTCCCTGATTATTGTTTTCCTAGATTTTTTTTTCAGAGATGAAAGTAGCTGCACAGCTTTTCTTACTGCTACAAAAGGACGTAGAGATTTGTGTAGCAGTTGTAAGGTTCATTAATTTTGTAAAAGAGGGAGATTTGATAACAGCAGTTTCTAAGCTGGATAGTACAATCTGGATCGTGCTAGTTACCAGCTGCGATTTAGAAAGGCATGGTTCTCCTAGGAGAATAAGAAGAAATTCCATTCATTCAGTGCAGACTGACTAAAGGATTATTCCTAGAGTAGCCAGAAATTAATTATGCACTGCAGCCTGCAAATGCTAAAATACCTGGCAAGGGCTGCAAGGAGACATGATCCTTTACATTTGTGCAAGTCACAGTCAGTGAAAGAGGAAAATGCAAAAGAAATAAAGCAGTTAAGAAAGAAGACTTACCTGCTCCCAAAAAATTACTTACTTTCATTACAAAAGCACATCCTAACATTGCAAATCTGCAGCTTGAGAAAGAAAGAAAACGAGCTTGTTCATGCAGCTCGTTTTGATGTGCATGCTTTCAGTCTTTTGCAATGAGGCAGTTGAGAGTGTGCTGTGTGGGTTTCATTCTGTGTTTGCCTTTTTAAAAATTTCATTTGCTAAAGTGTTTTTCCTCATCAGTGATTCTAATATGTCTTGCTCCATTTGTTTCAGCAGCATCTACCTAATCTAAACTCCTACATTCACTTTCTCAGCATTAACCTTTTTGGAAGGCAGATTTGTAGTTCATTAATGGTTTGAAACTGACAGCCTGACAGCATCAAATGTCAGGATTCCAAATTTTACTGAAATATGAATCCTATAAAGTGTACGAGTTAAGACACACTGGTTTCTCTTCTGTCCAGCACATCAAGCCTCTCCACTCGCCTCCCTGCCCATAATTTTGAAATTTTTTCAAAATGCAAAATTAAAACAGCTTCAGAGTCTGAACTCAGCTGCTGGTAGAACAGGTATGACTGTGGAGAATAGTGATGTAAGAAGCAAAATGTACACTCTTCTGCTCTCCAAGCTACTCAGAGTTTTAATTAAAATTATGTTTTATTGTTCATATCTATGTTCTTGTTTCTACCGCCTTTTCCACCTAAGAAGTTAAAACCTACTTATTTCTTTGAATGTTATTTGAAATAGCACATATTTATCTGGTGGATTGCTCAACACTAATGAAGATATTCTTCAGCTGTGGTTTGTAGACTGCTGGTGGTCTGCTAAACACCTGGTAATTTTAGTGCATGGATAGCTGGATGGGACATTTAGTGCTGGCACTGGTCACTTCTCAGTGGAGCTCAACAGCTGGAAGCAAGAGCTCAAATAATTTTCCATTTAAACAATTCTGAAATTGGTGAAGAGAGTTTTTTGTAGTTGTAAATGAGAAGTTAGGAATCTGTTAAACAGTTTCTCTAATTAGGTTTGAGAAGGTTTGAGACTCTCCTAATGCAAAAATATGAATTATATTCATGTGGTGTGTATAAACAGTTACAGCTCAGCATAAACATCAGTATCATCGTTGAGGGAACAGAGTGTATTCATACACTGAAATACTGTGTGTCTGAAGACACCTTAAATCTATAGCACTTTCTCAGAGAAGGTCAGAGATAGTTAAAGTCTTTTCAGATTGCTTGACAGAGTAAAATTTATTCAATAGATTGGTAAGTTATTATGAGCTCCTCGCTGATAGTGTGGTAGACAGTCCACCTTACTTGTCAGGAAAAGGTTGAGATGGCTAAATACGGATTGCAAATATTTCTGTACTGTGGATTTGTCTTTTTCATTACAATAGCTGTCAATCTGTGTTAGATTTTTTATAAACTTCTAGACTCACAGTGAGTTTCTCTGTTTCTGGGAGAACTAAAAAGGAAGGCCCAGGAAATCAGACTTGCATATGCCATAAAGCATATTTTCACTCTGGAGTTTCTTCACTGAAAATTTGTGTAGTGGCCTACAAATCAGAGGCTTTGCATTAACCTGTAAGAGTTACTGCTTTATAATTCTGAAGATATTTCTAATTAGTTTCTCCATAATCTTTGTTCTCCCTGTTGTTTTGCTTTCATTTTAACTGAAAAACTTTAAGTTTGTTTGATAATGTTTGGGTGGAAAAAGGAGTTGGAGTAATCCTTTGAAGTTTCCCTTGTTGTTACCACTTTATGTCACCTTTCTTCATTGAGATTTACTTTCCAAAGTGTGCTGTATTCAATATTCCGTTTCCATATGTTAAGGAATGATATTTCCAGGGAATTGGAACATCCTGAGACATCTGTAGTTCAGATCAGAATTGTACCTGGGCTGGTATCATGCCTCCAAACAGAGGTCGATACTGAAAGTCTAGAAAAGAATGTGAGAACTGAGTAAACAGAGAAATTCCTGCAGTGAGTCTTCACTGACTCTAATCATTTTGAACTTTGTGTTTAATAACCATAAGGGTTTTTTTTCCCTCATCAAATCAGGTAGTCGCATTTTCATTGCACATGACGTATTAGCATCTGTAACTCCTATGAGAGTTCCTCTCAGCTGGATCACACCTTGTGGGAAGGAGTTACCTTCCTTTGTTTGTTTTGAATGTGGTACCTGCTAATTTAATCTGATAGCCGTTAATTTTATTACTGGAAGAGATAATGAGTGAGTCCTCCCTAACTGCCTTCTCAGTGCTCCTCCTGATTTTTATAGGCTTGGGTAAAATCACCTGTGAGTGTCTTTATTTCCAGGATGAGGAATCTATTCCATAGGTTTGATCAGTCTTGGTGACTTTTCATCTTTGACAGCTCCTTTAGGCACTGAGGTGGGTTATGTGTGAGAGGGGCTGGAGGTAGGAATGGCACACAATGATCTAGGTGTTGGATGGTTTTATACAGGATTTTGATAGCACTTTCCATTGCTCTTTATTCTTTCCCAAAGTATTAACAGCTGTGTGTTTCAAAGCCCATAATTTTCTAAAGACTGTTTTTCCTCTGAGTGTGTAATTTTACTTCTTTCTGAACTGTATTTCTGTCTTTCCCCTCTTCTGGATCATCTGTGCACATGTGAAAAACAAAGAGTCTTGATCTGGATCGCTGAGGGACTCCACTGGTGACCATGATGAAATCCTGCCTTTTGTTTCTTGCCTTTTAATCAGTTACTTATCCAGGATAATATTTTTTTAAAAAAGGATGAATAGTAAAATCCTTTTAATCTGCATCTCAGTTTTAGTTTTTAGTGCGCAATTATGTCACAATTTGAATCTTCTTCAGGGGTCAGGACCAGCAAGTTTTTTGTGTGTTTCAGGGAAAATTGCTGTGGTTTAGACCTGCAGAGTAGAAAAGATCGTACTGGACTTGAATAAAGACAGCATTGTATCTCTGAAACACCAGTATTTGTTGATTAGATACCTGGGTTTGTAGATTTATTGGTAGATCTATAGATAGATAGGTACATATAGATACTGATAGATAAAGATCTATAGATGTCTGCTGTCCTAGCAGGTAGTAAGCATGGACTACACAACATCTTTCAAAATAGCAACTATCATGGCATTCTGTTGACTGAATTCAGATGTCTGTGATGTTACTAGTACTCAAGGCTTCTTCACGGTCTGTAAAGTAAACAGCGTTATTAGGGCATGACTTTTCTTATCCCAAAGGAGAAGTCCAGATGAATTACATGCTAAAAGGGATGTTTACCCTTCCGGGAAGCCTGCGGTGACTGGCCCATATGTACAGCTCTGGCTTATAGATGGTGTTTAAATGATATGAACTCCAACCTGAATAACTACTTCAGAATGACAACATATTGTTGGTTTACAGGACTGTGATAAAACCAGGTGAATGCCATTGAACTGTAATGCCAAATCACATGTAAAATGTGATAGACTCTTATGTAGTTCTAAGACAACAGAAATGAGGGTCTGGATGAAACCCTAAATTTCAAGATTTCTCAGCTTTTGAATGACTAATTAAGAAATCACGCTTAATAATAATTAAAATAATAAGTAATTTTGAGTAACACTAGATAGACCAAATTTGATTAATACAAGATAAAAACAATAATATAAGTTGAATTACAGAACCTAGTGCCTTGTCCCGAAAAATACACAACTGGAAAATCTACCAAAGAATTAAGTACTCTGATCTTTGTTTCTTACTCATTCTCCCTTTTTCTTTTAAAGAACTTCTCCCAGAAGAAAAAAAAAAAAGACATTTAATTGTTGTTATCAAATAAAATATGGACAGTAATAAACTCCTTAAGGAATGTGGACATACATTGATTAAATGATCCTGATCTCCCTTTCTCCCTCCCCTTTCTGCTGTATGTAATCTCTCACAGTGGGATGCCAAAGGAAGTACTGGCTTGCCGTTTTGTCTTTATTTTGCCTTGAATATTCAGAACTATACAAATCACTCATTTTCTGTCCCAGTAAGTTATTTTATAGGTCTTCTCTGGTTAAATCCTTTTTGACCTAATTAAGTAAAGCATCAGTAATTTCTTTCATTAAATATTTCAGAAGTTGCTGTTTAAAAGAAAAAACAAACAACAACCCCAAAACCAAAGAAAACCCATTTTAAAGTCAAAGCTAATGTGACTGTTCCTCAAGTATTCAAAGCATTTGTTCTTAGGTTTGATGTAGTTTTAAGCATTTTAACTGATGGGAAGCAGCATTTTTGTTTCATTTTTCAACTTCAAAAAAAATAATACATCTGAAGAATGATGAATCAGAAAACAAAGCCTCAGCAAAATCATGTTTTGTTCTAAAATTTCCCTTGTTTGGGGACCTCTGTGCTGTTTCCTTTGCTTTTTTTACTTTCCTACTTGCCTGTCTGCTTGGATTCCAGTGCCATGACAGTGGATGATGACAGATAGAGCGACTGTAAGTGCTCTATTTCTAGGGCACCAAGTGAACTGAGAGTGGTGTAATGTAATCGCAACCTGTTTACCCCTCTCTGGAATGAGAACTGGAGTTCTGTAGTAAGATTTAGACTAACATGCTACTTTTGCCCCATTTTTTACTTTCTTCTGCATTCGGAATTCGGTAAAAACGTGTTGGTGTGAACTCTAGAAAACATTTGAATGTTATTTTTCTCTAAAGCAATGCTGACATAGTAGCCAGTTCCCAGAGGACTGACATTCATGAACAGTTGCAGGGATTCCACCTCTTCACTGTTGACTTCAGATAACTTATCTGCTCTGTCCAAGCTTGTCCAAACTTGTTGATTCCAGTCATGCTGATGGCTGAAATTATGTTAATTTTTCAAGGAGCTCCAGTGGAATTAAGATTTTGCCTTTTTGCTTTGTAAGGCCAGGATTTTATTTGGAGGGACATCTTTTATTTAGAGATTATTTAGAGATTTGTTGATTTTTGTCTAGACAGAGAAGATTAAGATGCCAAAGGCTCATATGCCTTTCACAGCACCTAAATACAGGGTTTTATAACCTTGCTGTAGAATGGTAAAACCTTTCATAGGTAAAATCTTTTTTCTGAAGAAGTCTGAAAGTCATCTACTATAGACATCAGTTGGAAAAACTTCACTCAAGTATGCAGGAATATGGACCAAGTGTGAAAATGTGTTATTTTCAGATTGTGCAGTAGAAGGTAATAGAGCTTGACTCTGCGCAGAGAGACTACAACATGAAATTTAATAATACTTGTAACTGCTTTGTTGTCTGAAATATTTGCCAAACATCCCACTTAAAGTTTCTGTGGGTGTATGCCACATCTGATCCTGCAGTCAAGGTGCCCATTCTTTATGGAGGTATCATCTGGTATGTAGACCTGAGTACTTCAATGTCATTCATATTTCGTCTTTTAAATGACATAAAGGCTAGCACTACTGCAGCCTTTCCTGGGTTGCCCTAAGCATTGTCAAAATGGGGTGTGCTGGCCCCAGGAATTATTAAAGCACACTGCAAGATGCTTACCATGCTTTCCCAATGAGCTTAAGCCGATATAAATGAGTGCTGCAACTGAGAATTGCACCTTACCCCATGACCATAAATTTTCCAGCCTCTCGTACCCAAATGTTTGTGCAGCTGTTTAGTGAAGCAGATAACATTACAACTTTCTTTTGTCCTTCCTTCCTTTCTGCAATACTTTTTAACTTGAATCATTTCTCTCCTCTGCGATTGCACATGCGCTAATGTCACAGCAGAGGGGAGGAATGGTGGCAGGAATCCGTGGCCAAGGGTGGCTCCCCAGAGACAGGGCCACCTTTGGTGGGTGGGCCTGACAGAGAATGATCTCTGTCCTCTCTCTTGCTCGCAGAAAGGGAATTATGAGACGCCTGTGAAACACAATTATGAGACATCCTGCCTCTCTGCTCATACTCAGAGTAAACTAGGAGCCGGAGAATAAAAAAGATTTTGCTTGCCTGTGCTTGTGACAGTCTGGTTGTAATTGACGACTTGCTGGACACTTGTTTCCTGTCCCATTAATTTATTTAGCCTAGCTTTAACACAACCCTATGTTGTGGTGGGAATGTCCTCATAGATTAAATCAACAGAAATGTGTGCAGCTTGGCCAACTGGGACTGGGCATGCTTTTGGCAGATGTAACTATCTAGTTGGTATTAAAAAATAATTGTTGTTCAGGAGGATATGGATGATGTTTCTGCGAAAGCACAGCTGGGTAGAAAACAGGTACAGAGGGAGAAGCTATTTTTGATGACTGAGGCAATCAAACATGCAGGCGGGTGCTTAATCACACTTTCCCTAAAGAATTTTTGTTTTCTCTAAAAGGTTTCTTGAAAGTCCCATTACTATCTTTGAAGTGCCATGTGGTGACCCTGTAAGAGATTTCCTCTTGGGAAATCCCAGCATAGCAATTCTTGATCATGCTGTCACAGAAAGTACTTTACATGGAATTGAATGTTGGTATCATGGGAAAAACTGAAATCCCTGAGATTTCCCTTATTTTGTCTCTGACAGAGTAAGGACATTTTGACATCTGAAAGCCTTTGGGCTTTTTATATTTGGAGTCTTTCAAAAATTTTATTTTTAATTTAAGGCAGACCAAGTAGGATGGGTAAAGGACTTTCAAGTCCCTTAAGTAGTTGAAGCATATTAGAAAAAAAGAAATTAACTTAGTTTCCAGCTCACAACACCAGCATTTTGCATAGTCAGTGAGAAGCTTGTTTGTGCTTCTGTTCATCCAGACCTGGAAGAATGTTGTAACCATTTCTGCTGCTTTGTTAAAAAAAAAAGATCTATTGCAAAATGATCTGTCAGAAATCCATTAAAGAATCAAACTAATATATTGTCACTGATAGTGGCCTTGGATTTGTATATAAACCTATAGATTAAAAAAATCTCATGCATATAAACAACATTCAAGAGTGTTAGCTGAATGTTCACATGAAGCATTGTGGTCAAAGAAGCAACACACATTTCTTTCCTGACCTAATCAGTAAGGTTTTCTGCAATTCTAAAAGTTTTCAAGATACATAACTTTCTTTTCCTCCTCTGTATAAAACATCAGTTTTTATAGGAAACTAGTCTGCAGTGGTAGGGATTTGCAGTGTACCAAATTGCCATCAGCGCCTCTTCTGCTAACAGAACCTGTTATTTAATGCTAAGCTATCCTTCCATTGGCTTTGTAAAACCAGACATTAATACTGGCAGGTTGCTGCTAAATCTCTCTCATCCATCTGAATATCTGTACATCAAGTCACAGTCATTATTCATGCTTTTATCAGCTGTTCCTGCAGCAAGAGGGCCCTTCACCTCCTTTCATCTTTAGGATTCACTTGTCAGGTGATTAGGGGGATTTGTGTCTGATGGCAAAATAAACTAATTATACTCGCCTTGCAAAAATAGAGGAATCAAAATTCTGCCTGTATTGTTAATATGTTCTGCTATGTGTTGGGAGCCAGCCTAGGCTTGGAGTCAGGAGATAGGAACTTTGTTTCCATCACATGTGTCTTGTATGACAGGACAAAGCAAGTCAGAGTGGTATCTGCTGAGTAATGCAAGAAGACCAAGGCTGACTGCCACCATCTGAAAATAATATTTGTGGTTATAAACATACTCCAGGAAGATAGAGGGGGAATGAAATAGTACTTTTCAGGAGTTTCTCTGAACTATCAGGGT
This sequence comes from Apaloderma vittatum, assembly GCF_000703405.1. NCBI lineage: Eukaryota > Metazoa > Chordata > Aves > Trogoniformes > Trogonidae > Apaloderma > Apaloderma vittatum. The sequence continues at coordinate 6,131 of NW_009713376.1, read as the reverse complement.
ACAGATACAAAAGCAGAGGGGAATATACTACCCTTTTTGCTGATCCTGAAACAGTTCTGCAGCCAAGATTTAAAGACATAGAGGTCCAGAGAGAAAACACAGAACTTCACTTGTCTTTGTAGCGTGATGATTGGAAGACTGCTGGCATGGGTGTCATCATTGCTGTTCTGGTTCGTGCTGCATGTGACTTTTTACTGCAAGCGTTGCTGACAGAATTATAGCGTTAGGTAAATGGAGGGAGAGTTCAGTGCTGAGAGGTGTCAGGGGATGCTGGTAGCATTAAGGATCCTGTTCTTGGATTTGGAGTGTCTAAATTCCCAGAAAGTCCTTCAAGTTCTAAGTCTTGTTTTGTGCCAGTGTCCCAAAGGAGTAAAATCTGCTTGCTTCTTGGAAGTATTGTGCTTCATAGGTAGGAAGGAATTGGGTAGAAGACATAAGTAATGTAAAAGCTGAAGTTGTATATCAGTCGTTTGCAGCATAGGTCAATGTGTCTAGAAGAGCTTGGAGAACTTTTTTTTTTCTCTGAATTGAGCTTCTTATGTAAAGGGAGGAGGAGGAGAAAGCATTATATTGAAATCTTTAGTTCAACCCAATTATGATCTTTGCTCCCATGTTTCCATTTTTAGAAATGAAGGAGATTTTGGAAAATTATGCTGGGTCTTTAAGTGCAGGAGACCAAAATACCCTCTAGTAACTAGGCCCTGAGAAGCAAAGTCTGTACCAGGAAAATGTGTTCTGGATCAGCCAAACTCTAACTTGGGTTTGCTTGGTTCTCCTAGCCACTAGTAAATTTGGTAGATACTTGACCTGTATGGGAGTATGAGTGATGAAGAACAGTTGGAGAGTCAGAAGGAAAGATTCTGACTCATATGGGAGGAGATGTATCTGTGTCCCATTTCTCTTTTCTTGTCAGAAGAACTGGCAACTGTGATAATATAACTTGATCTGGGACTCCTAGCACACAGGTCTTAGCTATACTTGAGGTTTTATCCTGTTAAAGCAGAACCAGCCATCGGATTTAACAGAGCAGGGAGGATTCAGTGTCTCTTAGAGTGAGAAAAGTTTATCTTGCATGTTTCTTAATGAACAAATGAGTATTATATCATGCCATGGAGATGTTTTCAGAAAGTGTTAACGAATGTTTTCTGTGCATGCATATGGATCAGTGCAGAGCAATTGTAAACATAAATGATAAAAAAACCCAACAACCACCTTCAGTACCATTTTCCAGGAAGAGTGAAATATTTTGGCAGCACAGGTCCACCTGAAAACAGACTTGCATGGCTTATCCATTTTTTTTCTTTTTTCCTGTCAGCAGTGCTTGAGTCACCCTTATAAATACTTGTGTGCAGTCTCCTTACAGTTAAAGAATACTGGTTCCATTTGTCTTCTCTCCATGTCCCACAATAAATTCAGGTGTCCTCCCTCACTGGAATGGGTCATGTGCAGCCCTTGTTTAAATTATTTGAATTATGGCTTTCTGTATTCCCCTAGTAGGTATAAACGTTCTTCCTCTCTTCATCACAGAATTCTGTGGTGACTTTGCTTGTTTCACGGGAAGTGATCTTTGGATCTTGTAGGTCATCATAAGCTTTCAGCACATTTTGTAGGCCACACCCAGTTTTGTGCTGCTCTTCATCTGTCAGCAGACCTGTCAGGAGTCCAGTTTCTCATTTGTTTGCTCAGATATATTTCTATATGTGCAAAAAGAATCATGTCTTCAGCCACTTTGCTCTCTGGATTTTTCACCGTCTCTCCTGAACAAACTGCAACTCATACAAAAACTTCTTTCTGACCTATCTCCTAGCTCCTAACGAAAGAACAGACTTGTTTACATGGTATTCTCTTTTCTGTTCCCAAGGAGTCAGTTGGTTCCCCATGCTAATTCATCACCTGCACAGTCATTTGCTCTGAACAAGCAACTGAATTAATGTTTTCAAGCATTGCACTTGCATCTGCCCCTATAAGTTAAGAAATTACATTGCAGAATGCCCTTCCCACTGGGATACACTAGTTTCTTCCTCTTTGCTGATGATCCTTTAGCTGTGATTGTAGCTTGTTGTGGGTTTGTCTGGGTTTTAGTTTCATGGCATAAGATCAATGATTCATGTATGGTACAGCAGCTACCAAATGCTTTCCTTTAATTAATTGGCCTTTACTGACAATTTCATATTTTAAAAAGGAAAAATTCCCCTAAATTAAAGTTTTTGGAGATTTCTTTAGTAAGCATTTCTTTTTGACTTAAATTGCAGTGCAGTTTAGACTAAGTGCTCTTATCATTTTCTGAAACGTTTTATGCAGCAGAACTGTGAAAAAAGGTTTGATCATGAGTAAGCATTTACTGAGCTGTGCAGCTATCTTGAACTGCACTGCCTCTGAACCAAAAGCTTTATTCCCAGTCTTGCTTTCATCTCAAAGGCATTCTGTGAATGCCCAGTAACTTCGAATTCCTCATTTTATCTCTTCCAGTGCAATTTTCACTGTTTTCCAGTTAGATCTCAGAATCAGCTCTTTATCATCATCATTCTTGACTTAAAGCTTCTTCAGAGCAGCCAGGTCATGCTCTTTTCTTGATTTTGCCCTCTCCCAAATTGCAGGAATCCATCATCTCCTGTTTTTCCATTACCTCCCTAAAGGCTGCTTCAGATAGCACTTCTCACCTCTCATTCGCATCTCAGCACAGAAGTGGGGAGGCTCTGTAGAGTTTTGTTGTTGCTCTCCCTTCCCCAGCAGTTCACAAACCCTGGATTGTAAGTAGACTTGGAAGCTCATCAGAAGTTCGGTTGTTTCTGCTGCCATCTGCAAGTTAAATTGCAGTAGGACACTTCTGCGTATTGCAATTTGTGGTTTATCTCACCAACACAAATTCAGTGACTCTCTTGTGCACAGTGGTCAAAACTAACTCTTTTCCAGAGGTGCTCTTTTTGCCAGTCTAATATCCCTGTGTGTATACTTTACTCCTTTTCATAGATAAATTTAGACACAGTGTACAAAACAACTAATATGGACTTCTTTGTGAACCTTGTAATTTTTCAGCTTACTCCTATTGCTTCTCGTATTGACCAGTGTTTTCCTCATGGTCCTAAGAGGTCCTCAGTACCTTCAAGACTAAATCTTAGCTCTCTTGCCTCTTAGCTTTTACTCAGAAGGTCACTGGAGTATGGAGGAGGTTTTGTGGTGTTCATGCATACTTTACCAGAAAAGGATGTTGAAGTACAACTAGGGCTTTTAGGTACTCATATGTATATAAATAAGTAATAAATACACTTCACCTACACATGACTGCGATTTTAAACCTAAACAGCTTTCTTGATACTAGTGTATCCCAGTGGGAAGGGCATGCTGCAATTTAAATTCTTAATTTATAAAAGCGGAGCAAGAGAGCAGATAGTATGCATATAGTAATTGGTGAAGATGCATAAAGATGAATATCACCAATTTTATTTTTTGAGGGGAGGCAGATAATACTTGCTTACTGTTCTTTCAATCTTGTCTGAGTGCAATTATTGCTTATTGTAATGCTCCTCTGTAAATTAGTTATTTTTGCTCAATATAAATAAAAATAGGAATAATTTAAAGAGATGTTGTCAGCTTAAAAATCACACTCAATCTGTAATGACTCCTCACATGGGCAGAAATCAATGAGTTTTTTCCCCCCACTTTTCTCTCAGTTTTACTTTAGGTACTGAATCGTTTTATTACACGTTCAGTTCACCAATGAAACTTCTGTTCAGTCTCCCCTGAAACTGTGTTAAGGGTTTATTGTTTAAAAATGTTATTGAACATCTTTAAAGGAAAATTTTGAGGATCACATTTTTATAAATTCTTTACAATTCAGAAAAAAAAGCTAACAAAAACTCTACAGACAAACCTAAGTATAATTTAATTTGCCTCTGTTTCTTTACTGTCCTTATTCTACTCCTATATTTTGTATTTCCATTACATTTTTTTACATTGTCCAACTTTTAACTGAACCTGCATATTTTAAAGGAGAATAATTATTTTTTTTCAGAGTGTTGGGAAGAAATTACCTCCAGCCACAGCAACTCAGGAGCCAACAAAAATAGAAGTGGACAGCAGAACAAAAAGTAGGTTTCCTAGTTTCTTCTTGTTTGCACTTTGTGCTATTAAGCCTCTTAAAAACAAATTGAACATTTTTCTCTGGTTTAGGCTAAAAGAGTGGTCTGTATATATGAAAAGTGAGGATGCAGATAGATATATTTGGCATAAACTTTGAGTAGGCGGTACATAGACAGAATGCTTTGTTCCACATAATCCTCAGAATTGTTTTTCTTCTGATAATTCTACCTTGAGTATTCTGCCAACAAAAATCAAACTAAATTATGTGATCAACTTTCAGCCTTGAGGGTACTTTGAAATTAATCAGAGTTGAGTAAGACCCAACTTCAGGCTGTAACTTGTAGGTAGACCACAGAAAAATATTTCTGTTTTTTGAGTGGCCTTTCTTTTTTGCTTTTTTCTTTCTTTATGTAGCAGAAACCATCTGTGTGGGTGGTGTAGTTTGTATGGGAAATGAACAGTGTCCAAGAACTTCAGTTCTGCTTTGGCATTTCAGTACTTAGTAAAGGAAAAGCAATAATTAAATCTCTTAGGCAAGTCTCAGTACTGTTCTAGGGAGGCATATTTTGGTAATTATTGGCAATTTGTTAATTATACCAAATATTGGCATTTTTTAGTAACTAGCTTAGCAAATAACTTACGTATATATTCCCCATCTTTTGCTTTTATTTGTATAAATTTACAATTAAATGTAATGGATTCTGGTAGAAAAGAGTAAGAAGGGAAAGAACATAGTTGTAAATTAAAAAAGAAACTCAGCATAATATAAGCTGTTGAGTTTTTAAATCTTGCACCATCCTTCTCCTTCCCTTTAGATAGCAGATAATGCTTTGTTTCAGCACTGAAGCAATACAGCCATAGGAAAGCAAGCATCTGGATCAGCAAAACAGGGGCTGTCAGAGAGAAGTTTATGGTTACGACATGGTTTAACATGTTTTCCGCTCAGAGTTGCAAACACAGCTTAGAACAACTTTTAGTGAGTTATTGTCCATTAGCTGCACCACACTAATTGACTTGCTACATCCTCTTATCTTGTTCTCCCTGTGACACAAGGCTGTTAATGGGAAGTACTGCAAGAACTCCATTGCCCTGAGGAAATGAGAACTTGAAATACCAAAAAATGTGCAAAGTGATAATGCAGAGCAGGGCTTCTGAATTAGTGTGTTTTGGAATTGCCTTTCCCAACCTGTAGTTGAGTGAGTTAAGCTGACCAGTGTGCAGGAGCCACCAGAAGGGCTGATCCCATGGGCAGCACTAACCTGTGTGTGATAAGCCAGGCTGGGAGACAGCTGCCGCTTTCCACAGCAGCTCATACTTCTGACAGCTAAAACTGTGCACTAAATCACATTTCAGGGTACTGAGGTTTCATACTTTTACTACCTATAAATGAATGTGGAAATCTTCTGAACAATGGTTAGAGAACTGTACCTTCTACAGTGACACATTGAGCTCTGGTTGACACGAGAGACTTCTCCATCAACACTTTTAGGTTCTGTTCAGTTCTTCTTTCACCTTTTTGTTATTTCCCTTGGATGTGCCTTTTTGATCAGAAAATCCCTCTTCTCCTGTTGTCATCTATTTTCACCATGGTTGTGTGCAAACTTCATTCAACATCTCTTTTGCCAACTGTTGAGAAGGGTGGGCTACTTATTTATTCAGTATCTTTGCATGTTCTATGAATTTTACCTAAACTATTATTTGGGATGTTTTATCTTCCCTGGAATCTCTGGGATCTCAGTAGAATTTTTGGCATCTCTATTCCTGCTTGGGAAAAAGAAGCACATATATAGGAAGGTCTGATATTATGTAATTATATTTAATTGTCTTAGCCTCAAATGGCATCACGAGCAATAGTTGTCAAATAATTGAAGTTGTCCTTCATTTAATTGAAAAACATTTCAGTCAAAATTGCTTTGTTTTTTGATATAGGTGGAGGAATAATTTTTTCATAATACAGTTAATGTCTGATCGTCAGACATGAGGACTATGATCAGAGACTGATGTAAGCCTGTGATCTATCTATTGGCTGCCCATGGCTTGGATGGGCGCAT
>NW_009713375.1:0-15945 GCF_000703405.1 Apaloderma vittatum | reverse complement strand
GTTCCCTGCCAGGGGCTGTGGAGCTGGCACCTTGCATAAATGCCTGCGGAACTCAAACAGGTTAGTGCCCAACTCGGGTCCTTCCCTCCGGGCCCTGGCGGTTCTGTGCCCCGGTCCGGGCTGTGTGCGGAGGAGGAGGAGGCTGTCGGGGGCTGGAAGGGGTTGTTTACTCGTGTTTTCGGTTTTTAGCTGAGAACTGAGGGCAAAAGCTGAGCTGCTCTTTTTGACAGAGCGTTCGAGAGAGATTTTGCTTTTGTCTCTGTTGTGTTAACTGGTGAAACACCCGAAAAAGCAAGCCATTGTTTTCTTTGACCTTCTTGTCCTGCTCAATAAATCTAGGGAACTCTTTGACATGAACAGCTAGAAATAGTGCTTTTGAAAAAGAAAGCTTTGCTATTGTGCTTTTGTGAAATGTTTGCTTTTCCCATACGGTGTTCCCTTGCTTTCTCTTTGAATTTGTTGTTGTACATACCAGGGAAATAACTTCATTTTTTCTTACTCTAAATGTTATCTTAAACAAAAAGCCCTCTTGGCTGTCGTCTTAATAATTACAATGGACTTAGAGCTCCCAGCGAAAAGGCTTCAAATAATGTTCTTTACCTTGGAGTATCATTGGGCATTGCAGAGTAAAGCTGTTGCAGGCTAGATTTAAATAAATAGAGATCATGTAGACTCCTGTAATTTATAGGTGCTTTACCTTGTTAACCTCCTTCATCTACCTTGTAAGCCTCAGGAAACCCTGTAAATTCAGGTGGTGGCAGGGTCGAACTGCTGCTCAAGCTAGAATGAGATGTTATCTTAAGACTCCTTTTTCTTCTCTGCCTTTTTAATTTAATACAGAGGTTTTTAGGCTAAGAAAACGCAATGATAGTCTATCCCTGATAATGTATCTCTGAATTTCTTTAGGTTCGGTAGGCTGGAATTGTTAGAGGTGCTTCAGTTTGGTGTAATCGTGCTGTGTCAACTTGTCCGTCTCTAACAGAAGGCTGAATCATTTCTCGGTGCAAATAGGGTGCTGGTTGTCTTGAGGAGAGAGTAGCCCTCTGAGCTGGGCTCTTGAGTGATCATTTCTTTGTCTGTAGGCAGTCCCTGTAATCACTGCCCAGCCCCATCGAGGGGACTGAATTCTGGTGTTGTTTGGGTGCCTGCTCGTGTGTCACACTACCTGTGGGTGACTTAGGAAAGAAGGGCTTTTACTTGTTTATAGTGGTCCAGTTCGTGCTGCTGGACCTGAAGCTACTGTGCCTGTCAAATTACATGCGCTGGGTTGCTGATTTTTAGATAGATAGATAGAGCGAGCAGCTCTTTGTGGTTTTGTTTTTGTGGGTTTTTTTATTACACAAAAGAAAAAAAAACTAGAGGTAAGGAGCAGAATGTTAACTGTAAAAAAGATGTGTTTCATGTCTTTTTGACCTGTGCAGTAGAGCTGTGTGCTTCTCTTCTGGGTGTTCTATTTTTGTAGGAGGAGAAGCTTGAGTGCGAGTGGAAGATTATAGTTAATTACTTTAGGTCATGCATTTCAGTTAACTTGTAAATTCCTTTTCCATATCAAAATAAAAAACCCTCATGGTTTTAATTTTCATGCTGCCTATCATAGCTGAGATACGTTTTTTAATCTTTGCTGACGGAGCAAGGGTTCTTGATTCATTCCGAGGTCTTTCTGCAATATAACTGATCAGTCTGATACCGCCACAGTGTATTAGAGAATGCTTTGCTTAATGAAAGGCAGTAGTTTGAAGCCATGAGTTGTCAAAGAAATTTATTGCGCAGTTACAGGGCCTCTAGAACGTAATCTTTTAGCTTTAGTGATTACAATTAAGTTAAACTAAGCCAAATAGATAAATGACTTTGAGGTGAACGGCAAGTCTGCGCCATCCATACAGACAAAACTGGGAGAGATACTAGAAGGGACTTTTGCCACTTTAGCTAAAGACCTAATGTGTCTGAGCAAAGACAGTTTAGCAATTGTAATTAAAAAGAACCAAGAGTAACTTCTCGCTGTCCTTTTGGCTTTTTACTGGTAGTAGTCGTGCTTCCTCAAGTTCTGGGCCACAAAATCAGCGTTGTACCTGGGAGCACTGGTAGAAGAAACAAATGCTGTGAAACTATTCCTCTGGCCATGGCCGTGCAGGGCACGTGTCACCTTCTTGGCATTCCGTCTTGGCCGTTCCCCTTCCTGCTCATCCAAGATGAAGACTGCTGAAATTGTTCTGTCTGCAGTCTGACATTCTGCAGCGGCCTGGAAGTAAGCATGGAGTTCATGAAATTCAGGAGGATCTGTAAGTCGGGAACTGTTAGAGTAAGTTTGGTCACTGTATGACATACAGCTTTGATCTGGATCTGAAACTCTTACGTGCTGGCTTGCCTCAGGGCAGTGAAATTGCAGAGGGGAAAGAAGTCAGTTGAAGAGTATGTGATAAAAGTCACTTTAGTTCCGTGTTATTCCTGCTTCAGAAAATACTTTGCTATCATTCTTAATTCAGGTGCCAAACTTACTAAGATTGCCCTTCCTCAGTGCTTTATCCCTGAAGTGTTTTGGTAGAGAATGATACTGATGTGAGAGAGTATGAAATCTTAGATCTGGCAGGATGAAAAAGTCATTAATGCATTAGTGACGTACACGATACGAGTCTGTACCAGTGATGGAAATCTTGTGGAAGAAATATTCACTGGTGTGCAGCATGCAGCAGCTTGCACAGTGGGATCCTTCACCGTGTCCTGCAGCAGGACACGATGCGTAGGTTGTGAGAAGGGAGGTGCTCTGTTTCTGAAAATGCTCTTTGCAAGAACAGTGTTCTTCTAAAAGTTCTCTTGTGTGCTGTTGGAGCTGTTGGGATACAAGAGTTTATAATGTCCAATTTGTGTGTCTGCCTGTGTGTATAGAGCTTTGTAACAGCAACAGACATACCAAGCAAAGCATTCCAGCAGTTGCACTTCCTGAGGCTGTGTTGCTTAACCTCCTGTCCCAAAAGTCATGAGGTGATCTGGTGTACAGGGAGAGACAGGCTGCCTACATCTTTTGCTTAAGTTACACTGCAGTTACCTAAAAATAAAAGTGTTCTTTAAAAAAAAGAAGTATGTACACTCAGTGTCTTTAATGTAGAAATACTCATGGAAGATCAAAACGGGGAGAAAAACCATGTTAAATAGTTGCATTTGGAACTGCATGGGGTGCATGTTTCTAACAAGGCTGCGCTCAAACATCTGCTCTCGCCCTTCTCTGCGGAGAACTCTTCTCTGAGGAGCTCAGTTCTGCCGCTAAATTAAGGTTTTGGTACTGACTTCAGTAGGAGTAGAGTCAGGGCCACTGGTTGAAAATAGTTATAACGTGTATAAAATATCTCTGTATTTGGATGTTAAATAATAAGGCTTTACTCCGAATTGGAGCATTTAAGCATGTTCTCGGTGTGTTTTTATCTGTTAGTGCATCTGTTCCTCAGTTGCTCTAAGTTAATTTTCTCTGTGATAGCAAAATTGGGGAACTGCATGCAGGGAAAGTTCTAAAAGCTCCTCTCTCATTTGAAGTATGCCATAAAGGTATAGGGAATGTATCATAACATATTTCACTTACTGCTTCTTCCCACCCCAAAACTTTTCAAATACCTATGTTAGTTTAAGACTGTGGTACTCCCTCCCCTTACGCCCCAAGATAGCACTCTGAGACACGCTTTAGGAAAAGAGAAATGGCATCTTTAACCAGATGGTTTGCAGCCCTTGGATGAGCTGCACCTTCCTCCTGGGGCTGGGAGGAGACGTGGCTCTGTGATAAGTGAGTTAGCGGGAGAGAGGAAGGGGCAAGGGGTGAGCAGGAGAGTGTGTGTAGGATCTCGTGTAGCTACTCTTGCTGGTGAAGCAACACCAAGGCAATACAGACATTCCGATCTCAGATGGCTTGACCTGGGAGCTCTGTGTACGTGTGGGTTGGGCACGTCCTTCCCAAGGACATGCTCTTCATGTTTCGGAAAACTACTGTTGTTTCAGTAGCATCTCCCGTGTGACTGGTGTTGTCCAGCAAAGTTCAGCTGTGCCCAAATGCTGACTTTGTGGAAGAATGGCAGGAAAAGTTAAGGATGCGTATGTGGGTTGATAATGGATGGGACCTTTCTTCTGGTTTGCTCTGCCTTCCAGTGTTTTGTGTTAATAGGCGTCTTCCTGATAATTCCATATTAGCCTCTGTATTTTTCATAGCATCGCACAGACTTGTTTATGCTAGAGGAGGTAAGAGAGAGAAATTAATATTGCACTAGCTTAACGGTCAGAAGGTTAGGATAGCAGATGTGATGCTTAGTTTATGTTCAAAGGTTTTGTTTCTAGTGAGAAGTGGAACACAGGATTTTCCTAGTAGGTTTTCTTTGGGTTTGTTTTTCCTTTTAAGGATGAGGGGCACCTTCATCGTTCTTCTCTGTGTCCCAACTGTGGAATAAATAGCAAGAGGAGAGGTTTAAGGCTGAGCAAAGTCCCTGAAATAAATCCTGAGACTAGAGAGAGCATATTTCAAATTCTTGGATAAAAGGAAAACTGAAACTCAAGCTTTGATAGTTTGAAATTTCACCATGTCCTTTGTGTCTCATGTACCTCATTAGGTTGCAGCCAGGCTTTGGCGTTTGGTTTTTTTTTGTTCATTTGTCTGCATGCCTAAGCAGTGAACAACTGTAGCTGTACCTGAGAGAAGCTTGGTGAGCACTCCGAGGCTAAAATCTCAGTTTCTCTGTGGAATCGTAATCGCTCGTATCTACAAATGGGTGGGCAAGGTCTCTTCTGTCTTACAAAGGGGTGGTGATTCCATGCTCTCAGTACTCCCTGCATACTGCAGTAATGTGAAAATTCATTACTTTTGGCAGTGTTCTCTGCCTCTTTGATGAGTCAAGCCCACACCTGCTTACAGCAGGAAATTGAAATGCCTGAGTTTTCCCTCTTGGCTAATCCCACACATCTATCCTTAGCATCACAACATTTCTCATTGACATTCAGAAAATAAAGTGAAAACTGTTCTAAGTAAACCTGGAGAAATTTTGAGCTTGGGAGTTTCTGTTTCCGCAAGTTAAATCACTTGGCACAGGTCTGAACTTTTATTTTTAGTAAAACTTTCACAGTCAGGCTATTGTAGTGTTCAGAGAAAGAGATGTTCCTGAAAGCTTGAAATGAAACCAGCACGAGGGCTTATTTTTACACTGCAGGGAATGTGTGTTTGTGTGTATGTCTGTATGTGTGTATATATGTGTGTATAAAAAATGAGGTGGAGATGAAAAGAGAATTTAATTAAAGTAGCATTATTCTGTGTGTGCATAGTGTAATACTGATCAGAATCATCTGGAGCATTCAGAAGATTTTTTCAATTTATAAACTTGTAATTCGTTAAGGATGACATAGGGGTAACAGATACGCAGCACAATTTACTTATGGATGGTGGAGCCCTGAGATGTAAACAGTTCCTCTGTGTGATCAGGATTATTCTGCTGTTTGAATTGTAAACTCTTTTAAATTATTTTAGCAGGTTTTGCATGTGATGCTATTTGCATCCCTCTCTTTTGATGATAACGATTCTCAGGCGAATTCAGTGTTACGGGAATAAAGGCCCTTTTTGCTTCGGGGCATGGCAGCGTGTGAGCCTTAGCTGGTTGGTTTTGTGATGCACTTAACAAAGACATAAACCAGTGTCTATACTAGAGTGTTATGCAGAGATGAGAGCTTTCCAAATTTGAATGAGATGGAGTCTAATACAGGCTGTTGAAAGTATGTTAAATTCTAAGTAGCTGTGGAGAAAAGTCTGATAAGGAAACCGGTGTGTAGGGCTGTATATTGTTCTTCACGCAGTCCTGCGTTACAGTAATGCAAACGGGGTTGTTTCGAGTTGACAAAATGACTTATTTGTAAAACAGATTATACAAGTGGATGGATTTCTCTATCACATCTTCCTGAATCCTTATTGATCACTGATGAACAAGACCCTAATTCTTTCAGGGGAAGCGGTGGCTAGAAGCTCTTCCATAGCACCACTGTTTGATACTGGCATGAATTCTGCAGAGTGCCTGCTCTGGTTCTGCGTCGGGTTGTGCTGATGTTCTCCCAAGTACACTGTTTACTCCCAGCCACCTTGCTGACTTCTGGCAGTGTTCTGCCCTTCTTATGCCTTCTTCCTAATGGTAGCGGTGGTGACCAGACTAATTCTCCTATTGTTCACATACATTGAATTAGGGAGAATGTCTTAACTGTTCTAATTTAATCCAGCGGATGCTTTATGTTACTGGCCTCAATTCCACTGGTTATCCAGCTCGTGTGTAGCACCAGCAATAGGTTTTGGGAGACCAGTGTTGCCCAGCTGGGCTGTCTTGGTGATCTCGCTGCCATTTTTAAGTCTCTGATGACTCCTAGATGCGGTTTTCACTAGTGCAACTCTTAGTAGAACTTTTTAAATGATGCTCTAATGAAGGAACAGTTATAAATACTCTTTTCCTGTGTTGTGGAAGATTTCAACTTAAATGCCAGATTTTATTTATAAAGTATGTGCTGAGGTTGCTTACTGTGGTAAAATCCAACTCTTGCTGCTTTCGCAGCATCTGGCCATGAGGTGTCTCCTTGAACTCCTGGATTGCTGACAGACTTTTTTTTTTTTTTTTTTTTAAGAGTAACTACTGATACTAAGAGTTGCATTAAATTTACAGAGAATGGTTATTTCTGTTCTGGTAACTTCAAAAGCTGTATGTTTTCATTAGTCTCCTAAATGCTACCTGGCTGGTGCAGTCAATATGCCAGAGGGAACTGGATGAGCAGAAGTGAGCCCAGGTGAACCGCATGAGGTTCAGCAAGGCCAAGTGCAAGGTCCTGCATCTGGGTCTGGGCAATCCTCCTTAGCAGTACCGGATGGGGAACGATGTGCGAGGGAGCAGCCCTGCGGAAAAGGACTTCGGGGTGCTGGTGGACGTGAGTTAACAACGTGTGCTCACAGCTCGGAAGGCCAGTCGCATCCTGGGCCGCATCAAAAGAAGCGCGGCCAGCAGGTTGGGAGGTGATTCTGCCCCTCTGCTCTGGTGAGACCTCACTAGGAGTATTGTGTCCGGCTCTGAAGCCCTCAGCACCAGGAGGATGTGGATCTGTTGGAGTGGGTCCATAGGAGGCCACAAAATCGATCAAAGAGCTGGAGCACCTCTCCTATGGTCTTCATATCATAGGAGAGTTACGTGATTCTTTAATGCTCGTGCAAGTGGTGATTGGACTTCATGGGTGAGACACTTCCCTCTGGGTGTTCTCACTTGTTCATTTGGATAAAGAAAGTGAGCAGGTGAAAGCCCCTCCTAAAGCCAGACTTTACTACCCTGTTCCTGAGCGGTGCAGGATTGTAACCTTTTCCCGGGACATCAGAATGGCAATACTTAAAACATTCCCAAAACTTAAGAATTCAAGATGTGCAATGCCTTGGTTTACACATGCTTTTAAACCTGGATTGCCCTAAGAGCTTCAGAAGCACTTTGCATAGTTTATCTGCTGTTGGGAATGAACCGTATGGCTGATTTGCAAATAGGAGAGGAAATAAGTTGTGCCTTCGTCCCCAGGAGGGGAAACGGCAGGGTTGGACGGTGGGAGTGGATGCCAGCTGCCGCTGGGGGCTGGGGGAGGTGAAGCACACTGTTTTCTGGACATAATTTCCACAAGTTATGTGAAAGCCTGTCCTTGCCTTCTAGTACTGGTAGGCAAGTTTGTAAATATTTAGCAAAATATATGAAAGCCTAAAGTCTGCTAGTTATGGCTTTAATTCACTTCTGCAGGATGACCGTGTCCTAGCAGTAAGTATGAGAACCCAGTGCTGCAACTCCCATCGGTTTTTAATCTTTCTCCCCCTTCTTCCCCCCCCCATGCTTTTTAATAAGCTTATTGTAGTTTCTGGCTGAGCCTCACCTAAAAAATCCGTTGTGCAGGCTCGAAGGATATACCTTCATTTGTAGTTTCTGGTTCTTCATTCTTCTCTCTGCCCGAAACAAATGGACTAGAGTATGTTTACAAGAGTTTTAAAAAATTGTATTTCTTACATTAGCATATGTAAATGTGGGTAAATATATGTAAAGATATGCTAGATGAGGAACATTTTGCATTTGTCCATAGCAATTCCATCTCGTCTGGGTCGTACTTTCTCTTTCTACCATGACATGTTGTTTTATTACCTGAGGCTAGAACGCATCTTGGTCACGGCGACACATTTATCTTGTATTTTATGATGTGGTCTTATCACATCCCATTTATTTTCTCTTTCCTGTTCAGCTTTTCATCTGTCAGTGACAGTCATGACACCAGCTAGTGGCATAGTAATACCAGGGCTGTGTCTTAGTGCATACTGTTGGCAATTTTTAAGGGTAATACTTTGCTTCTAAGGTACAATATTCTTCCTAGCAGGTTATTTCTGGAGGGAAGAGCCATTTGTAATTGCATCAGAAACAGCAGCCTTCAATCATTTTAGTTGTAGGAGATAACAAAAAAGGCTTCCTTGGGTAACATGCAGTAAAAATGAAGTAAACCGAAGCTGACACTACACCCTTCTTTCGTGGTTACAGCGGTACAAAGAGGTGCAAAGAAGTGCTAATTCATTCATGTGATAGTGACAGACAGTCCGTTGTATATGCAGTTGCAACTTCTGTATTCTAACATACAAAAGTATTTTCAATTAACTATGAGAATGTGAAGTAAGTGGAAGAATGTTGCTCATTTCCTTTGTTGAAGATGTTATGACCCTTTTTAATATATTTAATTTAAATGTATTCTTTCCTACCATTTCTTCAAGGGCCAAATCTTGGAACAGAAAACTGCTGGTATGTAGGCAACCAAAACCAAGGGGCAGACTTTCAAACCTTCCAAGCGTACACAAGCTCCAGATATGATTAGGGATCGGTTAGAGTGCTGCGTCAGTCCACTGAGCAATTTTGAAAATTTGGCTCCTGGTTTTGGTATGTAAACAGGAGCTGAGACATCTGCCTGCAAGTTGCTTTGAATGTGCTGTGACACACTGTTAATCCAGTAAGTTTTTCTGCTGCTTGTTTTTTGAGATTCCAGTCAAAATTGTCTTTGTGTTTCAGTTACATGGGATCAGTTTATTTTTCTTTTTCTTTCTTTCACAAAGCTGACACTTTAAAATTTTAGCTTAACAGTGCCAATGCGAAGTTTTCAATGCCCAAATAAAATGTTTTTTTTTTTCTTTTGCTGCCTCTACCAAGAGGCATAGCAAATATTGTGTAACACCCATCCAGCTTGGCTGGATTCCAGAGACTTTCCAGAAAAAGACACGCTGGTAAAATCGGCATCTGCCGTGTACATCAAGGCAGTAGAGTCGCGTCCGCAGCAGCTGAAGTGCTGTGTCTGCTTGTATAAATATACTGCAAATGTGTGGGTGTGCTTCATGAATTGTTGCTTTTTGAATTTTCTTGTGTTCAAAGAAACTTGGCTGAGGTACATTTTGTGGATACTGTTTTGGCAACTGGAGTCACAAAAATATTTACGAAGACTGTTGGGTTTTTTCTCCATGCTCATATCCCTCCTTCCTGTATTTAAAATTGCCTTAAGTGTTTTGTTTTATTCTTCAGAAAAATCCACAGTTTGATTTTAAAGGGACAAGGAGAACTAGCTTTCTCCTAGCGATAAATTATAGAAAAATGTTTTTTAAAGATGCCTTTAAAATTTAAGATAATGGTGGAAGCATACCACTGGAACTGTTGGTTGTAATGTTTCCCGTGGATTGCAAAGACTGTATTTTTGCGTCGCTTCCACGTTAGGAAAAGGTACTTTTCTTCCCTCTTAAAATTCAACTCTGATGTTCTATTGAGGAAGAATGTCAGCATGACTTTGCTTGGCACTTCCTGCAGTGTAGCTCAGGTAGAAATAGTGTTTGGCGGTTGTGCTCTGTTTTGTTTCTCACGGCGGTGATGGGAATGGAGCGTCGGTGTCCGTGCGGGCTCCTGGTTCCTTCAAGAACAGACGCGGGCTGTGAGCCGGGCTCTGCAGCACGGCTGCGCGCAGGGTTGGTGCGCAGGAGGTAACGTGAGGTGATGAAGGCCAACTTCTCCCTTGGACAAAATAAATTAAATGTTGGCCATGGCAACTCTTGAGGACAGATTCCTCCGAGCTGCTGCAGTGTGACTAGTCGAGCAGCGCGCTTCAGCCGCTTCTGACAATGCCACTTTTCAGCTATTGTAGAATCATAGAATGGCCCAAGCTGGAAGGGACCTTGGAGATCATTTTAATCCAGCCTCCCTGCCGCCAGGGACACCACCTCTCGACTAGATCAGGCAACACATGGGGACTGTTTTTACTTGTCCCCTGGAATTCTGGATTCAGTTCTCGTAGCGCTCACAGCAGTTCAGGGCTGACTTCCTTACAGAGCTTGTGTCTCATTAATTCTGGTAGAAGTACTGTCAGAGGCTGGACTTAGGGCTTCAGGCAGGTCCAGGTCTCTGAAATGTCATTGGATTTGATTGAGAAAGGGAAGGGGAGGACTATCGTGAGCGGATCAGTTGCTTTGGAGATGAAAGAGTTAAGAATGGAAGTCTGACTGCACAGCTGAAATCTCAATTTGAATGTGTGGTCTCTCGAGAGAAAATGCCATTCAGCACCGTTGCACAGAGTTATTTCATTCTTAATTTTAATTGACATGTCCCAGAATGCAACCTCCTCTTACGAACCTTTCCAGCACAGAGATGTTTGTGAGTCAGTGTGTCTCTGTGTGGGCGATTTTTGTGTTTTAAATTCAGGTCATCATTAATTTCCCTTTTGATACCAGCATCCTTTCTGCCTTCATTATTCACTCAAATAGCTTTATGAAATTTGAATGAATCTTTACCTAAGATGTTGGCCACCTCCTGGGATTTCAGCTTAATGACCTGACTCTGCTCCTTTTTTTTCTCCTCTCTCTCTCTCCTTCCCTACCCTGCCGTGGGTGCCGGTTGAACAGGTAGAAGTGATGCTTTCCTGGAACTATTAGCCCCTTGCCTTGGTGACAAGGGTATCCCATGCAACTTCAGTAACAGAAAAGTAATTATTTTATTGTTGGAAAAATGGCATCAGTGTTTCAACTTTTTTAGGGGGAGAAAAATGTCAAGCAAAACCATGTTCTGGTGTCACATTGATTTTTCATTCCTCTTCTGGATTTAATTCAAATCCCGTTAGCTGTAAACCCAGCAACAGCAGCAGAGCTGTGCGGCTCCATCCTGTAGTAATTGTGATGAGTGGAGATACCTTCCTAAAGTATTTTTTATATCTCCAGAATTGATTGCATTTTCCAAATTAACTGTATAATTGTCCAGTATTGGGATTATACCAGAATTTAATTAACTTTTTCACAGCTTTTGTCTCCCTTTTACATGTGATGGGTGTCAGTATAAAGAAACACTTTGCAACTGGCAAAAAGCTTACAGTAGTCATAGTGGAAAACTTGTGCTTCAGAATATCAGCTTGTGTTTTAACCTGTTTTTAAGCTGCACATGGGCAGATGAGGACAACTGCAGGCAAATCTGGAACCGTGGTACCGATTTTGACTCCCACTCCAGCTTACATTGAGTGGGCATAGTGTTAAAGGTCTCAGTAGCTTGCAAACATAAATTTGCGTAGTAGAATTTGTTTCTAGTTATCCTTCTATATTTTCCATTATTAATCTTCTTCGGTGTTGTAGCCGGTGCAGTATTTTGGTAGCATGTAAGGTGTAGTAGATACGGTTTTGGAGAACAGAGTCTTCATTATTGCTTGGATTTTTGCATAGCATCAGCTCCATCCCAGAAACCATGTAGTGCTTGGATGGTGATGATCAGACATTGTATCTGTACAAGAATGTTTCAGTTCATGAAGTGTCAGTCTCAGTTTTAAAGATAATAAAAGAAGTCCTCTCAAAGCTTTGGCTTATTTAGATAAGACCCACTGGTTGCATTTTCCAGAAGAATTGATCAGCGGTAATGTAGGCAGACTAGGTAGGAAAAAGGGCATGATATGATGTATTCTTAACTGTTTATTTTTTTTCTCTGAGCGTAAATAGAATGTGTTGTATTTTAACATAGGAAGTGGTTTTGTAGGGCCTTTGTCCGTGGGTCATTTAGTCATTGTCCATGGGTCATTTAGTCATTGTCCATGGGTCATTTAATGGGTATCTGCTGTGATCTCACAAAGTGTGTGATTTGGAAGAGGAGAAATGAAATTTGGTTTTGTTACCTGATCTTCTTTTGGTATTCTACTTCATTTTGAAAATCGTATTGTTTGAATTTTAAGCAGGTGACTTAAAAATACTGTAATTTAATGTGTTTATACTCTTCTACAGCTGACTGACTGCCTTAGCTGGGGTGGGAGCTTTATCAATTATTAAAGGACCTCAAAAATGGAAAGGTTTTGGAATCTATTAATGTCTACTTGTGTCTGTTTATAAAGCTAGAATGTGCAGAATATTACAGATACTCCTCGCTGTGTACATTTGCAATGTTCCCCTTAAACTTAACTTTCCTCCCTCCCCCACAGATACCCATACGCTAAAGGTCTGGGAAAAAAAAGTTGTTTATGTGCAGCCCATTGTTCAGTCAAAGTGCATATTAGCAATGGTCACATGCTTTGCTTAAATATTTTATAAGATCAGTGTATAGTATGTGAACCCTGTCTTCTTTCTGTTGTCTGATTGTGCATTTCCACTTGTACCTCATTACTAATCTAGACAGGCTTGAAGTGTGTAAGCTTTTAGCAGATATTTGATTTCAGACGTGCTTTGTTCGGCAACTTTCCCTTTGTTGTGCTCAGATGACAGAGCTCTGAGTACTGAGAAACTGCTTTTCCCTCAAGTTCTGATTGTACAACGATTGAGTAATCTCGCATCTCTGAAGATGAAGGTTCATGCCAGTAGGATAAAATATGAAGGCAGGTTTTAGACGCTGCTTCAACAGAAGTTCTGCTGCAACTTCGTGAGGAGCGTGTCCCGTGAAAGTCAAGTCTCTGCCCAGCAGTCAGTGTATGGCAGTAGTGTTTCAGGCAAATGACCACAGAATGAGACTCCAACACTCAGTAATAACAGAACAGTCCCAAAGAAACATCGTAAGAAACTAGCCTGGGGAACTGAGCTTTGGTGGCACTTGCAGTTTGAACGGGGCAGAGCCCCGCTGTGAGCCGCTGGCACCTGGCAGCACCGTGTGGAGGTGAGTGCTCCGCTGCCGGGGGGAGCCTTGTTCCCTCTGCTCTGCGCAGGGACGTACAAGTGGCTCTGGTGCTGTTTACCTCCCTGTAATGACAGTGGTTTCTGTTCCACAAAACTGCTGTTCTTAGCGAAGGGCTTTTGACAGATACTGAGCTTGGACAAGTGTCCTGGTTTGTTCCTGAAAGCAGAGCCCTGTCCCTTCTAGGATCAGTCTGCCATGTAGGAGAGTAAAGAAATGACAGGAAAAAATACGGAGCTGTTGGAATGAATCCTGGCTCTGGGTAGAGAAAGGTCTACATGCTTTCTTTGGCCTGCTCTTGAGTGCAGCAGCGTACAGCTGCAACTGCTTTTGGTGCTTCTGGTCTGATACAGAGAAGGAAGTACTTGATCCCTGCAGAGGCTCTGCTTTCTACTTTTCTCCTGAGGTTTCCAACCAGATATTACAGAAATATACAGGAGCTCTGTCACTAAATGTGACAGAGAGAGGTCTGGACCATCTGCAGGCTCAGCAGATGTTAAGACTCCTGAGTACAGGTTCTCCACAGTGAATGGAATTATGAGAAATATTGATATATCTGTGACTGGTTTTGGTTGAGCTTCATTCTTCTTTGGGCCAGTGTTAGGGTCGTTACCCTGAGGACAAATGAAAGCAGCTTAGTGTTTGGGTTCAAGCTCCAGAGTTTCCGTGTCCACAGACAGGGCTTTCTGCATCCACCCATCCAGGGCAGTTCAGTGCAATGGGGTTTTAATTCTTTGCTTGCTTAAAGTTCTAGGAACATCACTGTCTCTGAAGGCAGTTTAATTTACAGGAAACGTATTCAGCTTCTCTGCAGTGTGTGCATCAAGAAAATTTGAGTCGATAATTAATCTGAGGAACTGGAAATTAATTGGGAGGGAAATTGTTGCTTTAAAGATGTGCTAAATAATCACGAGTTTACTATATTTAGCTGTCTATTGAAGTAATACAAGATTTAGAGAAGATAAATTTCTGTAGCCTGGTACTCCTTATTTTTTAGGGACAACACAATACAAACAGCCAAATATTTATTCTTTAGCTCGCTTGACTTCTGTAAGTGCAGAACGCTCGCTGTCAGCTTTTGAGGAAGTTGGGAGCTGCAGGATGAGTGCCTTGTTGTGATACGCTTTTGCAAATTTCAGCTGGCTTTATAGATTTCCAGAACTGAAAGTCATCCACCCAAGTCCTCAGGTGCTTTGTAGCACATCTACGTGGCTACATCTGTCCGTCATCTTTTCCGATCAACAAAGCAACCAAAACAGCAACCCAGCGCATGAGCAAACAGCCGCCAGCGAACAAAGGTGCGAAAGCGCAGAAGGAAATAAGCAGAAAACGATGGGTGGGAAGAAGTCACTGGGGGCTTTGCTGTTCCTCAGGTTCAGTGATGATGTCTGAGGAATAACCATGGGAGTGGTGTGACCCTTCTGGAGAGTCAGCTGTCCCTCCTGCTGAGTTGTTTTTGGAAAGCAAACCGGTCGGTAGCCTTGGGAAGATATCTCAAGGGGCTCATTTAAGGAGTAAAACAGAGCGGTGAAGCATTTGAAGAAGTATCTCCTCAGTTTTCTACCAGACTTTGCAGTAGATGCCCGGTGGTAACCACCACCACTTCACACATGTTGAAATCACTGCTAAGTGTCAGACGCACGCTGGGGACATGGGAATGCTGTCGAAGGTGTTCTGAGGAGTGAGATGTTTTGAGGAAGTTCCTTTTGCTTGATGTTGCATTATCTTTATACTCAAAAGGCCTTGTAGCAGGTGGCTTAAATGCTACAAACTGTCAGACTAGATCCAGGTACTGTGTTATCTTTTGGGGTTTTTGTGTTAGGGACCAGTGGGTTGCTACTGAAAAAAGAGCAGGAGGATGTTAAAAGGAAGGTCTTGGTGGCATAGCAAGTTATTTTTGCTGGTGCTGAGTTGGACTTTGAGCCATCCAGTGATAATGGTGTCGCTCTTGAATTCAGTCTTTCCTTGTTAGAAATTTAATTGAAATGTGATGAATGGAAATTGTGGGCAATGTATCCGTTGCATTTTTGTGTCTGACAATAGAAAGGATCAATTTAGTGAGAAGCACATTAGAGCGTATTATGGCTACTGATTTAGAGTTTAATCGAGGACCTTTTTTCTCATGAAGTGGCTGTGAATGTCAACATATAATAATATGGGGCGATGTGTCGATACCATGGAGACAGCCTGTTACAAGTTATGTGGAATTAATTCTAGGCAACAATGATGAAAAGGTTAAACAAGCACAAAAGTGTGATAGAGCACATATTTGTTATGGTATTAAGAATATATTGCAGATATAAAGAACATACGTGAGAACATACCTCTTAACCCATAGTTGGGACCATATATTTAAAGGTGTCTGGTTTAAGGGGGTTGATTTGCGAGACTGGAACCTCAGAAACCAGTTCTCTAGATAAGTCAGATCTCATAGGCACAGAGGGGAAAGGGTTTATCACAATGATTGATTAAGAGCTGTATTTTAAGGAGCCTTTTGAAAGAGATTGTGGAGTTATGTTTGCATGCTTTGGCTTTTCAAAGCAATGACGTTAGCGGGATCGCAGCAGTCGGGAAGCGTGCAGAGACAGCTTTGCTGGGCCATCTGATCCAGCTGGGCAAAGTGGAGATGAGAAAGAATGGGAAGGCTTTTAGGACATCTCTGCCTCTCTGGTCAACTGCTAAAGATTATTAGGAAAGATTTTTTTGCTGTTTCACCCAAGGGAATGAATTTTGGAGGAATTGTCAACACTTTGGTGTTGAGATGGAGGCAAACATATTATAGTTC
>NW_009713374.1:0-22203 GCF_000703405.1 Apaloderma vittatum | reverse complement strand
AGCCGAGGAGGCCTCTGGTGTTGGCGTCTGCTTCGCTGTGTCAGAAATGGCCCCGCGGTGCGAGGGAGAGCGCAGAGACTGAGGGGAAGAAAGGTGTGTTGCAGTCCTACAGGCATCGGTGGGATTGCAAGTGCTAACAGAATGAGCTAAATTTAGGTGGTAGTGTCATTAGGCACGTGACCGGTTGGAGATAAGGAAAATGAAAACAGGTATTCAGAAAAGATACTGCCACGTGATGTCATTCTCCCTTTAAAAGGGGAAAAAAAAAGCTTGCTTTCTTTCTCTAAAGAACCACAGTTCAGTCACTACAGCCTTCCGATAAAATCTTCCCTGTCCTCTTGCAGCAAAAATTTGTCCCGAGTTGAGCGTGACTTTCAGCATCTAAACAAAGCCCCTTCAATTGGGACAAGGAAACAGGGGCTTAGGAGTTGTTGTTGGGTTCCCAAATCCAGAAGTGTTAGCTCTGGCTTCAGTCGCTTGGTAACTGTACCCTTTGCAGTGTTAGAAAAAGCTTAACTGGGGAGGATCAGAGATCAAAGACAGTTATCTAAGTTTCTTTCCTTTTCGTGGTCCTTCTCCGCTGGTGCAGGCATCTTTACCGCTCGGGTAATAGACCCTGGGGAGAAGTTTGCTGAGTGCTTGAGGAATTTAGGTGTACTTATATCGATTTTTCCATTTGAAAAGCTGCTCACTAACAAAATTGAGAGGCTTTGCCTGCAGTGATCTGCGCTGCGACTCGAGGCTGCCGAAAACAAACCTGATACCGTTGGAAACATGTTGTGGGCCTTCTCATTTTGTGGTTATAATCAGGTTTTTTAGCTGTCTGCTGACCCAGCCCTTTTTAGGTTGCACAGGTAGGCCTGACGTGCTTGTCATTGTCCACAGTGGGAGGGTTACAAACCATAGGCACCACTTGGTTGGCCTGAGCCTGGGGTTTGGCTCTTGGTTGCTGTTGCCTGCTGTTTTCTGCAGATACGTCTTTTGGACATGACTGACTCTCTAGTAACTTTGCGAGATTCTTGCTCGATACTCTTCAAAATGTTTACTTGTTCTTGTCACAGCTACACCATGGGTTCAAGAGGGTGCTTCTTGCACCCTTTTATTTCCCTGAGCTCTTAATTCTGAAATGGGCAGAAGGTAAAGGTGCTCCTGGGGCCAGGGCTTTCGCTGGCTCCATCTTACGCTGTCCTGCGACCGTTCTGTGTCTTAGGTCCTGCTGTCATGTAGGCCAGGTGCCTGTGTCCTGTTTGCTGGGCAATTTAAGATCTATGAACCCTGACGCATGTACTAGGTAGAGTGAGTGTTGTAAGAGGGGGAGAAATGAAGTTTCATATTTTGAGGGTACTGAAATAGCGCCTTTGGCACCCAGTGCGAAGGTCAGCACACCTTTCTATGCCCAGTTGTAATCCTCGAGTTTTGCTGTCTTGTTTAAACTATGGGTGGCTAAGTATTTCTTTTTTCAGCTAAGGAGTAGGCAGGGTAATCACTTTTACTGTTGCTTCTAGAAGTTCAGTGCTTGCTGTTGCTCTTACCTGTTGGAAGCGGCGGGCAGACTGCTACTTAAACCCAAACTCATGATTACTGTTAATAAGTAATAGAAACTCTCTCTTGGAATGGAGCTAGCAGTTGGGACAAAGCCCTACTAGCTCCTCCAATAATATGTGGCGTGTCTGAGCGTATTCCTGCCTTTGGTTCCCATGCTGATAGTCAGTGACGATGATGTGAATAAAAGACGAACCAGGATTTCTTGCCTTCTTGGCTTGGTGTGCTCCTTTCTTGCCTTCTGTGACCACTTCCCCCATTTAAAACACTGGGAAATTGTTGTTGCTGAAATTGGGAAACCCAAGCAGGGAAGAAGAAAACTTCCCTTTCCAAACGTTTGCCATCCGTGTTTTGCCCAACCCAACGAACCTGAAGAGCAGTTCCTCTGACAGACTGAGGCCTTCTCTCTTGTCTTCATGGCACTGTTTGAATGCTAGATTTAATTTACAACCTGGGTTGTGAATTACTGAGAGCACTTGATGCTCTTCCTAGCAAATTAGCAGGAGAACTTGAGACCCAGCTGAATTTTGATTTTGGGGTTTCTCAGCTGCAGGCTAGGGTTCCTGCTGCATGTTTGAGCTGCCCTTGGGAACTTTACAAAATGCTTGAACGTATCAGATACTAGTAAGGCTTGTAGGGTGCTTTGGAGTGTTGCTGCCCGTCCTCCTGCCTCTCACCTGAAAGCCACAGAGCTCGCTGCCGCCTTTCATTTTCACAAAGCCTGTGCAGGGCAGATGCGCCTCTTCTGCAGCTGGGGGAAGCCGAAAGTGCAGGTGTTGTGTCATCTCAAGGCCTTTGGCTGGCCAGGCTGCCCTGTTCCTGCCTCCTCCTCTGGGTCTTGCCCCGGGGAGCAAGTGTTTGCATTGACGTCTCCATACAGTGCTGATATGCATGCACTTGTCATTGATTTATGTGTAGGGGGATCCTACAGGGCCCCAGGATTGCTGTGAGAGTCGAGATGAAATTTCTTATTTATTTTTTCAAGATTTTTTGTTTTGTAAGGTCTGGAATACAGCTTGGTTTGGGTGGCTCTCTTACTGCGTTCAGACTCGCTTTGGAAACAGATTCAAACTCTCAGGGCTCTTCAGACATAATGTGGTGGATGATTAGCTCATTAGCTGGAAATTATTTGATGTTATTTCTGAAGCCTCTATGAATTCAACTCTGCTTCGTCCTGCAGCCCTTCTGTTCCTTTCCACCCTTCAGTGCTATAATTTCTTGACCTCCCATACTGAGTCATGAATATAAGGTTGCAGGAGAAGTTTCTGAAGACGTTATGCTTGCCTCATTTCAAGATTTTAATGAATATTTCTCAACTGAGTTCTGCTATGTAGTTGCTGCTGTGACCTAAGCTTTTAAGTTGCTATCTTTCCGAGCTTGTTCTACAGGAGAAGGAAATACGTCCTTTTGCTGAAGGTGTGTGTCTTCCCTCTCTGTCCCCGTACAGCCACTCGGCTGCTGGGATCCCGATGTGTGCTCGGAGGTTAACCGTAGCTGGTGACTCTGTGGAACGCATTTGCAACTGAGGGATGAAAACAGCCTTAAAAAATCTTCTCTCCTCAGAGCTGGCAAGGCGTTCGCTGTCTGGAAGCGCGGCCGTGTGGCGTGGGTGTGTTGCAGTAGGTGAAGAGGGACCTGCCCAGGCAGGGTCCTTGGCCAGAGCCGTGAGGAAATACTGGTCACGGTGCAGAGCTCTAGTTTTGTTGCAGCACACAAATGCTGTGGCCATAAACTATTAGTATTGGGTTTTACTGCGTGAGGAAGCTGTATGTAATCCCCCTGCATCTGACATTTCAGTTAGTCTCCCACGGGGCTTCTTTGAAACTGCCTGATGTTTGTAGCTGTCAGAGACAGAAGAGGCTTACTGGAATTTTTGAGGTTCTCTGTGAAAAAGAACCATTTTAGTGGGTCACCTTTCCATCCTGATTATTCATTGCAAGGTCACGGACCCTTGAGTCAATTCCCCGTTTTGCTTTGTTTGACTCTTGAAATAGAGACTTGGGGCTCATCATTAATATTTTACTGCGAAAGTGGAACCACGCACGGCTCACGGGATGGGAATCTCGGGAGTACTAAGCAGTGTGTGCTGTTACTGTGTGGAGAGTTGTTGTGTGTACAGCGTGCAGAGTGAGTTGATAATTCGGGAGTCGCAAGTGGCCGTCTGGGCTAAGCAATTAATTATAACTGTTCCATTTCTGGACAAGAGTGTTATTTTTAAAATGGACGAAACCTCTCCCCGGGCAAGCAGTTTTCTGTGACGTGCGCTCACGTTCGATATGTTGGTATAGCTTTAAAAAAACCCCTAAATTAGTAATGCTCTTAGGACCAGCAGACAAACGAATGTGCGCTAAAAGCTTTAGAAGGAATCAATCAAAGCCTGTGATGGGCTTTGAAATACCTGTGTGAGCGAGGCATTTTGCTGCAGCTTTCTCATACAAATTCTTCCTTTGCTGACGTGATGCCGCTCTAATGCAAAGAAGCAGCTTTAAGCAATTTTATGAAGTTACTTTTTTTGGCTCAAGGTTCTTTGCTGAAGTTAGATGGCAGAAGCTTTGACAGATGCTTTTTGGGGCAAGGTCTTGCTTGCGTAGGGCAGCTGTCCTCAGCTCCTCTCCTCTCTTCAGAGGAAAGACACTATCTTTAATGTTCAGCGCCTGTGTCGGTGCTGGGAAATAATTGGTGTTTGCAAAGCTAAAAGCCTCTTCTCGTTTGACTGTTTAATTACTTGAGGGATTTGAAAGGCTCAGAAGGTGATGACACCTTCCGAAATGCTACGTAGAAAAATCCTGCCTCATTGTTTCCACTCTGCTGCTGCCTCCCACCATGTGCTGGGTTTTTACCCGAATGAGTCGGTGTAAGCTCAGAAGCTGATGCTTTAATTTGAAATCTTTGCACTTGTTTTTGAGGTTGTCAGTCCTGAGTTCCCTGGAACTGAGAGATGCGAGACAATGGCTTGACTTTCGGAGCACTTGACCCGTAACTCGATTCAGGCTCTACCTTGCGTAGCCCTTGTCGCGCTCCTGAGACCTGTAGACCTGTGGCGAAGTAGGAGAATGCTCCCTCCATCTTCCAGAACAAAAAAGCCCTCCGTGATAATGCTTGGGGGTTTATTTCTGTTTGCTTTTAGCTGCTAGACAGCTGGATAGATCTGTGCATGTTTGTGTCTGAAACCAGAATCCTCTGCTAAGTCGACTGTGCAAATTTAACAGACTTTGGCAGAAGTGAGTTTCTCTTGATAGCAAGGTCCTGGGACTGCGTGGGGGATTTACCTTTGGCAGATGCAGGTAACATTTATTTTCTTTCTGAATGTCAAGTGTTTCTCTGAGGAGAGCAGGAGACTACATGACGGGTAGAGCAATAATTATTGTCAGGGGTGATTAGAAACACTATGAAAATACCAAGAAAAACATATGGGTTTGGCAGTAGAGGATTGTTCTTACCTACCTCGTGGATTTGACTGCACGCCTTGCAAAAAGGAAGGTATGGAGCCGTGTTTGCTGGGCTTTCCTGCCCCAGCCTGTGGGGGTGAGGTGGTGAAGGGAAACTGTGAGCATTTACTGGGTTGAAATCGTCAGAGTGGGGTATAGGTGGATGCCGATGGTGGATGCGGACTTGATGGCAGTATGCTGGATGTGAGCTTGTGTGGGAGAGGTAAAGGCAAGTACAGGTGATGTAACATTTGTCTCTACCCTTAATTATGTAGGGTTAAAGCAACTTATTGGAGAGAGAGGTCCAGGACGCACCTGCAGGTACAATTTCTCCCTCTTACAGAATGTGACATGTTGATCAAGGCCAAAAACATGGGTTGAGATTGGTCAGATTTTAAGACTGAGAAATCTGTATGCTAGACTGTGCCTTTTGTGTTGCTTTTTAAAGAAATGACGTCACCTTTATGCTCTGTTCGTCCTTCTCCATCAGTCGGGTGTGCGATGCCCCCCGGAGGCTCTGTGGCTCTGGAGGGGCAGCTCAGCGCAGGTTCTGTGAGCCTGCAGAGCGTGCACCAGCGCTCTGCTGACCGGCTGGGCTGAACTTTAACAGAGAGAGAGAGAGGGGTGGGAGCGGTGTCTAGAGCAGTATCTCAGTGCGACTGTAGATTTGGGGGGTTTCTTTTGGACTTGCTCTATTAGCTTCTGGCGTGGGGTAGAAGGGTGGTAGGTGAGGGGAGCAGGTAGGGGCCAAGATAGATACAAAATGCTTTCTGTGCCAAGGTCTTAGCGGTGGGGTACATCAATGTGCCCTGCTTTTCACGGGGTTTGAACAGCTGGCTCCCTGCTAGGGATGTATTTTGGATCCTCTAGGTGTATGTAGGCTTGTTTGTGATTGCAAAGCTGTATTTAGTCCCTGCTTTTGTCGTTGCCTTTAAAATAATGACCTCTGTTTCATTCCTCAACAGCTGGTACTGTAACTGTGAAGCAAATGGGCAGCATGAAGGCTGTTGGTAGGAGGTGAGACCAAGGACTTGCAGCAAAACATGTTCGGAGAGGACAGGAGCACTTGGTGTCTTACTGTAACTTCCAGCCCAGGGAAAAACTTAATTTGCAGGGGTAAATTTGAAACAGGGAAACCCTGCTCAGCTCGCATTTGCAGTGGTATCACTTCTCAGCCTCTGGTTACAGCCTTTTGAGTTGAAGAGAAACTAGGTAGCTGTGCCCTTGGTCGGGTCAGCAGCGTTCCTTTTGTACAGTAACGTTGAAACACTGGCACCCAGCTAACAGCCTCGGTTGTTTGTTCTCGCTGCTGCCAGTGCAGCTATTTGCTTTTCTGCTTGTGAGGGAGGGTTTTGGAGACTGACAAGTGAATAGGACTATTTAATCACCAGCCAAAAGGATCAGGAGCTTACGACTTTTAACTGTGCATCTTAGCCCAAAGCTGGGAGTTCCTGGTGCATCATTCCTGTTGAAGTGTCTGGGGACAGTTTTTATTTGTTAGTGCATGATGAACCTTCTGCTTAGTGAAATACCCTAATGTTGGGAGAGCTGGAATTAGTTCCATCGTGACTGACTTATTTTTTACCTACTTGTGAAAGGATATAGCTTCTTTGAGAATAAAAGAATTTGCGTATGAATCATTTTAGTTGTAAGAAACGGTGCTGCTTCCCTGCTGATAAGGATACTTAGTGAGTAAGTAAGTAGCACTTTCCATCTTCAAAGCGTTTTCCAAGCTCTGGTGTGGCAGTGCCTCTTTGGCTGGCTGGTGTTGGAGAGGTGACAAAAACTTTTCCCTCCCCTGAAGCCGGGTGAGGCAACCGGCATCGGCACTGCCAGGCCCTGGTCCTGTTTTCCTGGAGTGCAGTCGGTGCCTTCTCTGTTGGCTCTTTCTCGTCAGGGCTGCAGAACATGAGCCGTCTGCTTGATGGAAACAGTTTTGACATTCTTCAGTGCAATGGCAGCTGGAGACTTCTGTCCGGGCAAATTATTCTCCCCCCAAACATTGGTTATGTGGTGTATAGGAAGATGGAAACTAGGTGGCATATTGTATCTCTTGCTCTTGGGGAACTTGAATTTGATTTTACGCACCTGAGTAGCTCAACTGAGTAACCTAGCAATTGTGCGAGTTGGTTTAGGTTCACGTGTAGCGGGCTGTGGGTTTGGCAAGGCTGCCTTAGAAATGTGGGCCATGAGGAGCAGCTTCAGTGTAGGCTGTTGTTAGTTCATTGTGGTGTTTCTAGAATCAAGTGGGTGTTTTCAGCGTTTGGGGTCAGTGTGCATGGAGCACTACTTAATATTTTCTGTTCAGAGTCGACCAACAAGTTTTCCAGTAAGGCTCTATTTATCCTCGGGCTTTGCCCTTCTGGCTGCTGTTGAAGATGTAAGTTGCTTGGTTTTTTGCCTTGGAAGGTGGATTGCGCGTCTAATCCAACGGAATAATTCTCCTGGCTCTTGCAAAAAATAGTCGTGCTTCTGTTCAGCGTATGAGTCCAAGTTCCTTGAAACAGCGTGAGCCTTGAGACAAAATAGCCACATTTTCTAAATTTAGTTACAACGCAGTGGAGTAACTGACTGGAAATGGTACGTAATGAGCTGCCTCTTCAATTTGGTTTTGTTTTAAAACATGCCACTTCTATCAGAAGCCTTTTCTCTGTCTTTGTGCCACAGGTTGTAAAAGTTGCTGTGGTTTCCCATGCTGAGAATTGTCCGTGGGCTTCAGTTTAAAGTAGAAAATGGGAAGAGGGGAGTCAGAGGAATCTCCATCCTTCCTCGAAAACTTCTGGCTTCGTTGTTTTTTTAAAGTCTGCACATGTGGATGATTCATATGCTTTTGTAAGCAGTGGGCAGGCTAACATTTCGGGTGTATTCCGCAGAGCTTGGGAAGCTCTTCCTGAGGCGGTGTAGTAGTATGTAATGTTTTCTCCTTGGGGTATGTTCAGTGCAGCTTGTGACTGATGAACATGGACTTGAATTATCCTGACCGTGGAAGCTTTCTGAACTGGAGCAAACTTCAACGGGATGAAGAAATTACTTCCTAGACTCTGCACTTCTGTGTGTTCCTGAAATGTAAGAAAGAGAGCACCTTGCAGAGTAACACAGCAAAGGAGGTGACGCTGCACAAGAAATACAAGAATTCCTGGCTGCTTAGGGAGAAAACTTCATGTGTTTTTTAATATATGAATTGTTTCCTTTATCATCCTGATGTGACAGCTGTCAATGTTTTGAGATCTCGCTTTGTGTATAAAAATTAGACAATCAGATTCGGAGTGTGTCCAAGCTCAGTAACTACCTTTTCACCCAGAACATCTGACCTGCATAGCTGAATTGCCCTTTTGACTCTGGGGCTGGAAACTTCCTCTGTTTAGTTTTCTGTGGCATTGGAGACTGTGCTGGCACAGGACAGAGAAATGTCTCATTTGGTTCACAGATGGAACCTGGCCTGTAGCGATAAAGCAAAGTACAGGGTGCCTGTAATAAACCATGTGCCGGGCAGGACTCCTGGGATTCCTCGGGAGCACTCTGGCTGCTGCCAGCCAGGGCATCCCAAGCCGGGAGCCAGCTGCCTGCTCCTGCGTCCATTGGGAAGGGTCTGGCATAAAAAGAGTTAACTGTATGCTTTGAATTAGGAGGCTGTCCCAATCTTGATGAGAAAATTTATAGTTCCTAGCATAAACCTGCAAGTGGTGTACACCCACCTCTTCTCATGAAAAGACAACCGGGCTCCTACATAGCTGCTTGTCGTTATAAATGTGCTGTTATGTGGTGGGACACAACCGTTTTCTCCCTTTTCCACCTCAGAGTGTGCATCGGTAACTTCCCTGGCAGACAGGCTCCTGCCCTGCTCATCTCGCAGGCCTGTCGCACCTGCTCCAGGTCACACCTCGCCTGGCGCCTTCTCCATCGGAATTGCCGCTGGACGCCCTGATCAGCCGGGAGGACTTTGCTGAGTGGCATCAGTGTTCCCTTCCTGAGGCCGCTCTTGTCTGAGCCCAAGTGTTCGCTGATGTTCTTGCCCTGTCAAGCATTCTTTGTGTTTCACAGGAGTATTATGTATTTCTTGTTTGGTTGGAGATCTTGAAGAAAGATTAATAATTCATAGGAAATAAGTATCACAAATATGGTAATTGATGTGGTCACTGTACGCAAGTGTAAAATCTTTAACTGGAGGAGTCTTTTTGTTTTTTCTCAATGTTGACACTTTGAGCCTTGGAAGAAATCCAGGCTAAATTCCTGGCTTCCTCTTAATTGTGCTGTCTGGTTTGCTTTTTTTTTTCCCCCTCAGTAACATAATTTAGTACCATAGATACAGGTTCCTGTTTGAAATCTATCTGCTCTTGCACGATGGTTAAAATAATTGTGAATTAAATTATGCTTTATGTTAATGTAGTGAATGTGGCCCGAGTGTGTGTTGCACTGATTCTGTGTGTTCGACTGTTTAATTGGCATTCAGGTGCAAGCACACAGTGTGTATTCACACCTCATGTTATCTCTTTCCCAGTGATGCTTTGGCTTCTTATGTTTCTGCCCTACACAGTTGCTTTCTTTTCAGATTATTGCAGTCTTTCTGATTAGCGTGTGTAAACCATCCAAGCAAGGCTGTTCTGGAGAGAAAATACTCTTGTCTGAGAACTCCCATGGCCGGCATTCTTGCCGCAAAGTGAGTACTCACTAGAAAAGGTTTTGGTTTGGGTTGAGTTTTTTCTCTCTCTTTTTTTTTTTTTTAAAATTCTTCTCTCCTTTAGCGGTTGGAAACTGCTGCTGAGCCCTACATGCTGGGTTTGACAAACTCCACTTGGCCGTAGTCAGTTGGGCAGACAGGTCTCATCACGCACCCTACCTCTGCTAGTCACCACTGAGGGTACTTTCCTGCCCACGGTGACCGACTAGAACCTTAACTTTCTCTTGTGATACCTAATTAGTCTCTTCTAGTCTGGCATTGGCGAGTGTCTGCTGTCAGGAGAGCTGTGAGAAACGAAGGGACTGAAGAGCGCTCGTAAAGGTGGTGTTTGCAGGACGGGTTCCTGTCTCTGGCTCTGGAACCTGCTTCTCTAAATGGCTGTTGTGTTCTTACACTGCTGAGGGGGAGCGTGTGGAGGGGCAGGAAGCTCAAGGTGCAAAGCTCTTGCTTTCCAGAGCTTGGATCTTTACGACTGCTTAGCGCCGTCTGGGCTAGCAAGCCATTTTGTAGAAGCAGTCTTAGAAACCTGCCGTGCGGGTACTGCCTGCATCTCCTTGGCGCTGGCAGAATCGTGTTGATGTGATGACGGCAACGAACCGAACGCCCCACGAGCTGGAGAGCCTGTGACCCTGGTTCTGGAAGGCAGCCTAAGAAATCTTTATGATTTGCTGTTTGCTCTCGTTAACGCTGCAAAGCTTAGCTCGGCAACACTTCAGCTTGCCTACCTCTGCTCCGCAGTGCTGGCAGTGCTTGAATGAAGGCTTAAAACAAAAGGTTGAGGATTAGACACAGAACGACATTCAGAGCTTCATGGCCCAGCCCATACGTGCCGCTGAACATGGTAGGAAAGATGCCAAACTGCAGCTCTTAAGGGTTTGCTAGCTTGGCTCTTAGCTGGTTCCCGCTGTGCTGGAAGGGGATCAGGTGTGTTGCTGCTGCTGTAGAAAACAGTTTGTTGTGGTAGCAGGTTGGTTTTCATAGTTCTTTCTTTAATTTTTATACCATTTGGCTGCTTCAGAGGCCCTGAAGTGTTCACTCCCTTTGATTAGGTTTAGTTTTCTCCTCACACCAGGACCTCTGGTGCCTCAAAGACCCTTTCTTTTCCTCAAATGCCGTGTCTTTGCTATTTTCATTTTTCTCTGCGTGTTAAGGTGTTCGGAGCAATAACACGTTTGTCGCTTTGAAGAGCGTGGTCCCTACCCTGCTCTGGGCAGCGGCAGACCTGTGCAGTGCTTACCTCCCCCGCTGGCAGGGCATCCGTTTGCCCTCTCTTTTTTTCCAGTTTCGTCGCAGAAATTCCCTGGATGTTCTCAAAATGCTTAATGGGCTAAGTCTGACCTTCTAGCCTGGGAGTGTTGCATCTGAACTGATGAGTGATGTTGAGCTGGGTTTTTAGGTTTTCCTGCTAATGAATGACGCTGGTATGTGAGCTAAAAGGGCATTTTTTTCCACTACATTGCCTTTGGGTGTTTGAAAAGAAGCAGGATTATCTGTGTTCTGAAGAGTAAAACAAAGGATGTTTATTATGTTCCTATGGGCAAATGAGGTTCCAGCAGGAACATTGCAAGGTTAGGACATGCTGTGTGTGTCGCTTGTACTGCTGCTTCCAGCTGAGCCTGGTCTGAACGTTGCTTTTGATTTTTACCTCGTGCTTTCAGGAAAAGGAGGCACTTGTGATTTAGCAAAGTGGCAAATCTCCCTTAGAGCTCAGGAAGAGCTTTTAAATCATAAACGACAACAGCGGGTCTGTGATTTGCACCCAAGCCTCCAAGCGATGGGTGAAATTACCCCTCTTGGCGCTTACCTTGCTATAAATGGCTGCTTTCACTGGGGACAGGTGCTCCTGAAATATCACTGGGGTGAAGTCCGGGTGCTGAATGCCTGTCTGTGAGCAGAGAGAGGCATTGTCTCGCTCTGTCGGATGTTACCAAGAGCTGCGCGTTTCTGCCGAGAGACGTCGGAATGGCGAGGCAGCTGTTCGTCAGAGCTTCTCTTTGAAGTGTTGGGAAACTCTAATATATACTTGAATTGTCTCAGCGTTTCATTTACAGAAGTTGCTGCCGTTGTTAAAATGTCACACTGATAGATATGTACTGCTTTCATCCCACCCTACTCCCCCACCGTGATTTTTTTTTTTTCAGGAAACTCTACACTTTTTCAGTTCCCTACTTTTGTGCACATCACAAGCGTGTGTTTTTTCCATTATTATGAAAAGAACTGTTGTCTGAGTGCCCAGACTGTCGGTAACATCTAGCAATATGCTTTTTGGTGCAGTGTTCAAGTATCTTCACAATTCTCTTTTTATAATTGTCCTCTGAAAGAGTAAGCTGTGGTGACTTCCCCACTGAAATATTTATCTGTCACATGCTGTCTCTGCAGTATTGCTGTGGGACTGGGCTTCTGATGCTGAGGTTTTCTGTGAGAGGAAAATTGCAGTTTGTCTTGATCCATTCAACCCTGAAGTGTTATCCGAGCGTTGTGGAGAGGTCTGTGATCGGTGCACGTGCATGGAAGACAAGTAAGATTCAAGTGCAAATTTATCCACAGTTTCCAGGATGATCAACTCTGCCTGATCTTCACTTGTTCTTGAGATGAGAGCAGCAGCTTCTTTTTAAACTTGGCTGGCATCTTTTTTCTTTTTCTTTAGTTGCTGCTGTATCAAAATCACCTTTGCCAAATGAAATAGGTTTGGGATTTTTACGTTACAGCCTTTGACTTTTCAGCCAACTTGTGAAGGTTTCGAACGGTGCAGGACACTTAAATGCTTCAGTGCTGTGAGGTGCTCAGAGGCTTCAGGTGGCCGGATGGCGAACCTGGCTGCAGCGTGCCTTTTTGCAGTTACAGTTATTGCTTTTATGTGAGCTAGTAAGGTACTGCTAAAAATCGCCAGCACCCAGACCCTGGGGGAGTCGCCTCTGCGTTGCCCTGCTTGTGGCTGGCGAGGAGGCTCGGTGCCTCCTGTTCTGGAGTTACCCTCGCAGCCAAGGCTGCTGGCCAGGCTGAAAGCTAGGAGGAGCTCTGAATTTGGGGCTGAAAAGACGTGTGTGCATTGTCCAAGGAAAACACAAGAGTGGTCAGAATATAGCTGGAGCCTCCATCCTTAGGGGTGCGGAAATCAGAGCAGTAGGAGTCGAGAGTTTCCTTAAAATCGTTCCACTCGCAGGTGGCGTTTGCCTCCTCTCTCGGGTTGAAGACTCAGATTTCTGGTAGTAGAACTATGTGGATGTCTGCTATTCCAATTAAGAATTTGCCAATTATTGCAGAAGCCATCCATTAGTGTGACCCTTGCAGGCAGGGGCCGGCTCCAGAGGCTCGGGTCGGCTGTGGGGGATCGCCTGGCTCTGGGGACCTGAGGGCCGGCTCGGTGCAGACAAGGCCCTTCTCACGGACACCCCAGCCTGGGTCTCACTGGGCTCTGCTGGTGACAGAAAGGAGTTTATACCCAAACAAAGGAGAAGGTGGGCTTGTTTCCTTCCACTTGGAGGGAACTTTGAGCCTGATCTTGCCTGGGTTTGTTCTGTTTTGGAATGAGATGAACAAAAGGGAAAATTGTGGGATTTTTATTTTTTTTTTAATCTGTGGCTTTCTTACCACGCCCCTGGTGATCTCATATCTGTTTAAATCTCAGACCTATTTCTGTGCAACGTAATCCCTGTCGTTTTGTGACAGCTTATTGTATGCACGTTCTCCGTGCACCTCCTAATCTTAACTGCGTAGCTTAGCAAAGCAGGAGTTATTTTTACTGCTGTCAGTATTGTTGAGCTTTCCGATGCAGGGCGTATCCTGCTCGGCATCACGCGTCAACAAAGCTGACAGCCTTTGGAGGTGTCGGGGATCTTTGTTGCTGGTGATGATGGAGAGGGCAGAAAAATGATGCGGTGTAAGCTTGTAAAAGCTGTTGGTTTTTTAGATGTCTAAAACTGATAGCGGAATGAAAAAGTGTAAATCCGAAACACGTGACCTGATGCATTGCTCCAATTAGCGTTTTCCAAAGGCTGCTGCGATGAGGTGTGTTACTCTGTCACCGCCTGTTCTGCCCCTTCTCAGTTCCTGTTGCAGCCTGATGTCCTCAGAGCGGGGTTTTGTCCCCAATGCCCCACAGACAGGCTGTGTCCGTGGTGTGCCGGCGGGAAGCCCCCAGCGATGGGCCAGGCTCCCTAGACATGCTGTGCCAGAGCCAGAGCCGCTTTCCACAAACGCCTTCTCTTTTGAGCCTTCTGTGGTTCCTTTCTGTTTTGTTTTTATTTTTTTAATTTTATTTTCTTAGGGTGGGGTTGGGCTGTTTTTACTGGCTCTGCGCTAGTAGAGAGGAGAGGCTGTACCTTGAAAGCAGTCCAAATTTCCCAGCAGTTTTGGGAAACAAGGACAAGGTGCAGTCTTCACACACAAGTTGCTGCTCCCTTCTTGCATTTTAGTGCAGCCAGTGAATTTGCTTCTCTGTTTGTTCTCATTCCGAATGGCTTGTCGGCTCCTTTCCAGTGGAGACAGGAGTTAAGGCTGCCGACCGCCCCAAAGACTTCTCCTGATTTTTGGCTCCCTCCACAAACCTGATCTCGACTGTAGTTTGAGCAGGAGACAAGCCTTTGCCCACCAAGGCGAAGCAGCCGGCCAGGCTCCTGGGGCACGTGTGGTGTTTGTCAGTCCCAGCGATTTCTGGAGCAGAGGATGCCCATCAGATCAGGCTGCAGATACCGCCTGCCCTCGTTTGAACCTGATGGCTTTTTCACCACTCTCTCACGAAGCTTCTGCCAGCTGTGTGTTATCTGAAGAGATGTGAGGCTGCTCCGTCCATCCCTGCTGCACCCTGAGAAGGTGCTGGCGCTGATTAAAGAGACACATTCCCTCTGGAGATGGGCCTCCTTCGAGCAAAGGAATGTAGGTCATGGTTAAGTATATGAAATGAAAAAAAAAGACTGCATTGTAATGGCAGCATTTCACCTAGATAATCCAGGGAGGTCCTTGCACTAGTAGAAAACTTCTTACACACATACACTATTTAGTGTGAGTCGTTAAGCAAACCTAATTAAGTAGCAACTTCAGCCCTCCTAAATGCCATGGCACATGTGGTTCTTAAAGCTTTAGGGCTGGCATACTGACCAGTGCATCCTCCTGTCTGCTGGGTTTTCTCTGTCTGAATCGTATTCTCAGCCTTCAGTGCTCAAGGCAGTGGTAAAGGAGGGACGCGGCGAGGTGTGAGGCACCACTAAGTACCTGATAGGATAAAGGTAATGTTGTGTGCAGCCTGAGCCAGGCACATGGCTCTGGGGTGAAACGAAATGAATCTGGACAGATAAATTAAGTGAGGTGGAAGCTGGTTCTGTGTGGAAAATGGGGCCCTCTGCATTCACTGCATGAGTCTGTTGCAAAGACGTGTTTGTAACATGCAGGAGATGATCTAATGCACACCTGATAAGCAATATATCAAAAAAAAACCAAAAAACCACCCAACGACCTGTCTGTCAGCAGCAAGTGTAGGGCTGGTGGTTGTGTTATGCAGATGTTCACGGTTCAGGGCCTTTCACTACAGAATTCTGCTGCATCAGGTGCTTTCTGGATTTTTCGGTTTGTGATAAGAATACAGTGTGTAATTTCATATTAATAGCAGAAGTATCCCTTTTGCTGCGTTTTCTGTATACTCAACATACTTTTTAATCTCGACAGTATCTTGAGTATATACTTGAGTACATGCAGAGTGCACGCCTTCAGACGGAGAAGTGCTGTGTTCTTGGCTTATTACTGCCCACTAGCTAATGTGGCACCTCATTTTTCATGGCTGCCATGTTCAACCCAAGCACTAGCTGCATTTCAGTGGCTGATGGCGCAGTACCTTTGCATATGCTTCAATCTTTTCCAAGTCAAAAAATCACTGTTGTAAGGTTTAGGAACGTGCTGGTGGTGGCTGGTGTGACTTGGTGTGAGTAGCTGCTGGAGGTTACCCCTGCTGTTCAGGAGCCTGCCAAACCTGAGGAGCGTACATTGGCAATTAATTCGTAAGGGCAGTTTTAAAGAAGAACCTGGTTTGTGTGTTTAATTAGGAGCGACAGGCCACGTCATGCAGCCTAAGGCTTATCAACCCGTGGACCTTTCCCAGCAGGCGGCTGGGGCTCGGCGCCTCGCAGCGCTTCTGCTCACGGTCCTGCGAACGCTGTTTGCTCCCTGCCACGCGGCTCTTCGCGGACTGAAATCTGCTGTCCACAGTCACAGGCCCTGCAGCTTTGTCCCCCTTTCAAGGCTCTGCAGGACAGCCCTCACCGTGGTGTTTTGGCAGAGTTCACTTCCATGTTGCTGGAAGCGGGGAGGAGGAGGCAGAGCGCTGCTCCAGGTGTCAGGGGAGCAGAGCTCTCTCAATCATCTCGCTGGGGTGTTTTTGTGGTGGTTGCAAACCTGGTCTGTTTGCAGCCCGATGTTTCACTGGGGTTGCGATGGGCTGAAATCCCTCTGTTACAGCTCAAGTCATTATGGCAAAGAACATTATGTATATGGCACATCAGAGTTTGGTGTTAAAGCAAAATACGCGCTTTCCTACTGCGTACGTGCATAGCCATGTATCCTCAAAAAAGGTCATTTTAGGAAGTAAGCATCAAGTGAATTACAGTTCCAGGAATTATGAAGCTCCCTGTCAAGGATAACTGACTTTAAGTAGGTAAAATGTGTTTTGCAGACAGGGCTATTGATTAGTTGTTCACCAGACTGGTTTTATTCTTTGGTGTGTAGATGTGAAGGCATCCACATGTACAAAAACGTACAATTGGAGTCATGCCACTGCAGGGACAGGGATGAGTGGCTTTGGAATTGATTAGCTGCATCATTTGTCCATAGTATTATTTTTTTTGTGGTTAAGGTATTCCCGAGAGGCCTTTAGCGCAGGTACAGCGCGAGGCTCGGTATTGCGTCTGTGTGAGGAATCTAGTTCTGGCTCTGAAAGGTGAACGCTTATTTTTAAAGGGCAAAACATGAAAAAA
The DNA here is from genome assembly GCF_000703405.1 of Apaloderma vittatum. Classification (NCBI taxonomy): domain Eukaryota; kingdom Metazoa; phylum Chordata; class Aves; order Trogoniformes; family Trogonidae; genus Apaloderma; species Apaloderma vittatum. The sequence continues at coordinate 5,593 of NW_009713374.1, read as the reverse complement.
CCTCTCACTGACGAGCTGCGTGTCTGTTTGGAGGCAGAACTGCTGACTTGGGGCAAACAGGCTTTTACTGCTTTTTGCTCCTGCCGTCTGGAGTGAGCACTTATTCCTCTGCGGGCGTCCTCAGCAGAGCTACTTGTACCCAGTCGGGTCACACCTGAGAAAGGCCACAGAGGCAGAGAAAGATGCTTCGGCTGAAAGACCTCAGCTCATCTCAGACCTTAAGCTGAGCCAGCAGGTCTGAAGGAGGGCTGGGAGGGACAGGAGGCGAACAAATGCTCTGTGTAAGCGTGCAGTATTTGGCAGAGCTGCTGAGTCAAACGTGATTTCCCCCAGTGCCATTTTAACACCTTTTCTAACCAGATCTGCGTATTTTATAGGTGCTGGTACTATTCTGCTGTTTGTCGTATTAGGCCAGGAGAAGAGACATCTCCCCGTGCTTTTTTTTACAAATTCAGTGAAGGCTTTTTTTGAAAAAACGAAACAAAACCCCGCTAGGAGCAGCCTACTGATCTATGTGCAGAGGTGAGGGATTAGGAAAATTCTGAGACTTCACTCTGTCATTTATGGGAAGATAGTCAGCCCAGAGGTGAGTTTCACTAACAGGCAGTCTCCCCTTGCTTGCCTGTAAGAGATGACCTTTTAGAAATGGGGGGTTTTTTGAGAAGAGGCAGTTCCGGGTTTCTCCAAGACACTCCTCTCATTAAAAATGGAAGATTTCACAGTTCCCTGGTTGGCCTGCAAGTGTGTTACTCCCCTGCGGGCTCTTGTGATGCTGGGTCTCGTAAACGTCCATGCCATTCTTGAAAACTAGATTTGAGCATCTTGGGAAATATTTTTTCACAGTCATTTGTGGTTACTGTACTGCTGCTGGGCTGTAGAGTGTGTGTGCAGTTGAGGAGCATGAAGATGTACTACGAGAAGTTTACGATGTCTGTATGCTATCTCCAGAAGAAAAATAAGCTGACAAGGATTAATGCAGATATAAAGGACTTTCCCTTTAAAACCTGTGTACTGGGAGATAATTAATAATCTAAATTCAGCAAGTTTAGAACAAGAACTGTGTGTACTCTGTACAAAACCAGGGAACATCTGGCTTTATTGCCTCTCTGGTTTCTATGACATTGTTTTAAGTGTTTACTGCACCGGTGGCTCAGTGACCTCTGTGAGCCATCTATATACGTGCTCTTTGGTTGCTCAGTTGCCAAGGAAGGGACACGGGGAGAAAAAAAGATTCCCCAAGCTATACTCTTGAATTATTGTCACATAAATGTGGTGCTGAATAAGGGAACGGATACCGGCAGAGTAGTGCGGAGAGGAGAGCGGTGTGTCCGTGCAGATTTTGGATGTTCTGCTGGGCAGATGCTGTGTCGCTGGCACAAATCTGGAGAGCTTATGATAAACAGTTTAGAAGTCAGCCTAGAAAACACTTGGCGGCAAAATGCTATTGTAGCACTTTATGATTGCGTTGGTGAGTTTTAAATGTGATGTTTGTGCTCTGGCTGGGATGGTAAAGAGGAACCAGTCAGTCTGCTGGACTTACCTCTGCAGCAGGGGTGAAACCGCTTTGCTCCAGGAGTATCAAGGCAGACTCAGAAGGGCCTCCACATTTCTGTCCCTGTTGCATCACTGCTGTCATCAGTCCTGGTAAGAGTCTCTGAGTTATTGAAGGGCATTGAAGGTTGATTCCTTGTGCGTCTGAGGATGCGCAAACAGGAGGCGATGAATCCCATGTGCTCTGGCTGGTTTTCCCCCAGCCATTCCACAAGTGATGCATTCATCCCTGGAATGAAAAGACATGTAAGAGTGCAGGGCTTGCAGAAATCTGGTTTTTAAATAACTGGCCTTCTGTAGCCTGGTATATGGATTCAGCAGGGGCTGTTCCTTCTTTTTGTAATGGCCAGTACGGCATTTGTGCACAGGGGGGATAACTGAAACTCTTTCAGTGAATGGAAAATGCAGCTGAGGTTTTTTGGGCAATGATGCAATTGTGCTGCATTGTCCCAGTAGCATTCACACACTCTCTTCTGCAGTGTGAGCTGGGGGAGTGGCTTTGCTGTTTATCAGAAACAAACGTGTGCGTGGGGTACCCACACTGTCACTGGGGTTTGGGTGGGTTTTCTGTGGCATTCCAGAGGTTGCTTGAACTTTGATTTTTTTTAGATTTTTTTTTTAAGCCAATACCTGACTTAGCTGTGGATACAGCTGGTTCAGAAGACTTGTTGTTTAACAGATAGCCTTTGCAGAACGCTCGCTGTGTCTTGCAGCCTGCGTTAGCCATCGTACCTCTCGAAACAGTGCTGGCCTCTGCTTTGTGTGAGAGCAGGGGCTGGAGAGATGACCTCAGAGCTCTGCCCTGGCTGTGTCCCGACGAGGACGCAGTGATACAGGTTTCCTTGGGAGGTAAACCGCAGCTTCCTTTAAGCGCTCTCCATCGCTCCCTGCGGGAACTGCCCCCATCGCCAGCCTGAGCATCCCTGTATTTCCCAGCTAAGCCGGCAGGTTTACCCGGGTCCTGACCAGCTTCCCTGAATTCACTGCTCTGGGCTTCAGAGAGCCCCCTGTCCGCGCAGCATTCCTCACGGGGAGCAGAGCAGCAGGGCCCTGCAGCAAGTTTGGGGAGCGCGTTCTGCGTCTGAGACCAACCAAGAGTATTTCTCCAGGGGGATGCTCTTATTTCAGAGCACGCATGAAACTCGGAGCAGCTACAAGAGAGACCAGTCGGCTCCGTATGCTCGCTGGGCTGGCTTGGGGAGTGTAGCATGACGCAGCATTCGCTGTGCCTTCAGCTGTGGCTATTTATACATCGCTTTTCAGTGGTATTTTATCTCCTCTAGGAGATTCTGTACTTGATAAAATAACTCTGCTTAAGTTTATTCCATTTGCTACAGTTTCTAGACCTAGATGAGTGTTTTGGCTTGGTGGCAGTGCTGTGCCTGGGCTCCAAACACGGCTGAAGGCGAGGGAATTCCATTGCTGAGGTACGTCTGGAGTCAGTGCCCTCGAGCGGTTTGACCCACACTCTGGGCTTGCATTGGGTCAGGTGTGTGAACCAAAATTGACATGCTAGGAATTTAAGGATAATAGGCTAATGTCATCCTTCTCTCCTAGGAGAGAAAATTACAGCAATTGGGACACGTTACTGCCTGTGTTTGGGGGAAGGGACTCCTGTGAGGGTGGCAGTGGAGGCTCTGGTGAAAGCAAGGCAAAGAGGAGTGGGCTGTATCGCACTCACCATCCTGTGTCACCCTCCTACGTTTGGGTGTCGCATGGCTGACATCCTAGCAAAGAGCTCCGGCTGTGTCCAGAATTTTAAGCAGCTTTATAAATAGTTTTTTCTCAAACTGCCTATGTGTGCAGAGACTGTGAAGGACCAGGGTAGCCCAAAATATTACTGGTTTAATTTTTGAACCAGTCCAAAAACTGGAGCAAGAAAGAGTAGAAACCCGAAGTGTAGAAACACCCGTGGGTTATCTCCCTCTGCGATGTGAAGCACACGTGGAGGGGGCAGCGTTGCTGGAGACTGCAGGCTGAGCCTCGCAAAGCACGAATACATCAATCTTGTTAAGGCATCCTGAACCATTCTTTCTCTCCTACTTGCCTGCTGTCTTAAAGCTGCTTGCAGGTTATGCTGTCTCTGAATAATTGTGAACCATTAGAAGCTGATTTAAATGGCTGGTTTGTATTCACAGCAGCAGCGTATGAGCTACCCGGCTGGAAAGCAGACACGGTGATTTTCCATTGATACGTCTCCCTCTTGTTGTTCCCTGGCAGTTTTTGCAAGGTGGGGTTCTGCCGTGGGCTGGCTGTGAGTGCCTCCGGCGCTGCGCTGACCTGACTGCGAGGGCAGAGGGGATGCTTTGCTCCCTAGCACAGTTACCACCAACCTGGCGGCGTCTAGTTTTGGCTCACCAGAGGAGCCTTCCCTGCTTTGCTCCAGGGGTGGAGCAAAGGAATATTTTCTACGGATTCGTACTCCCAAAGTGTAGAAAGGTGCAGCATGCTTATTGTGCCTCAGGAGTGAATTGGTCAGCAATAATTTCCTCGCAGCATCCTTTTTTTGTCCTCTGGAAAGGCAGGTGGAGGCTCAGGCAGCCCTGTGCTTTCCTCCAAGCCTGGCAACGTGTCCCAGATACTGCTCAGAGTGGCGGGTGACTGATTTCTACACCCCTGATGCTATCCAGATGCAACCCCAGCACAGTCCAGCCCAAAGGTGGCAAACCTGCTGCATTAACCGCCATCTCCCTCCCAAGGCAATAATCTGAGGAATCGCTTTGCTTCAGATAAATGGAAGAGCTACTGGATAGACTCTTTTTGCACGCCGTGGCAGGCTAAACCAGTGGGCCGTTGGGACTCTCAGGAATCTGAACTGGTGGCTGAAATGGGCTCCTGCCCTCTCGCTGTCACGCTGGTTGGTGTTAACCTCCAGTAAGCTTCTCCTGAGGGCAGTCGCTTCTAGCAGTCGAATGCATCTCACTTAGACCTCGTTAGATGTTGCCAAAAAGATCAGCGCAACCCTTGCTTTCGCCATGGATGGTCAGATGGTCACCAGCATTTCTACGGCCGTCTTGGTCATGTTTGAACTGGACTTGGGTGTCTGTCGAGGTGCTGTGCTGCTCACGGCTGCTTTCTTCTTGGTGGGAATTGCTGCCTCTGACCTGTGTTTCAGATGAGGCTTTACTGAGGGCATGCCGAGACAGCCTGCCTGCGAGAAGTGGTGGTTGATGTAGGAGCAAAACATCTTTTGTGCTTCCAGCTTCCAGCCAGCTTCTCCTGTGTCTGTAGGTCTGGTGTGAGTTTTTCAGGTGACAGTGCCATCTGGTGCTGCGGCGCTGCTCCTTTGCAAGCTTTTTCAAATTCTGAGGCAGAGGTGGCAGTAGGACAGTCCTGCTTTTAAACTGACCATCTTCCTATGGGAGGGTGGGAGGAGGGTGTCCTGTGCTGATCTGTGCTGTTGCTACTGAGTATCACCAGGAAGGTGTTAGGGCTTCTCCCATCCAAAAGGTGACCCGGCTGAGGTGCATCTACACTAATGCCCGCAGCATGGGTAACAAACAGGAGGAACTGGAGGCCATTGTACCAATGAAGAACTATGATCTAATTGCCATAACTGAAATGTGGCGGGATGACACACACAATTGGAGCACTACAACTGATGGATCCCAGCTTTTCAGAAGAGATAGACGAGGTAGGAGAGGTGATGGGGTGGCCCTCTATGTTAGGGAGGCATAGGAATGCTTAGAAATTAATCAATGTGATGACAGGGTTGAGAGCTTATGGATTAGGATCAAAGGAGGAGCCAGTAAGACGGACATCATTGTGGGAATTTGCTGCAGACCTCCCAACCAGGATGAAGAAATAGAGAGGATACTTTATAGGCAAGTGGCGAAGTTCCACGGACTCTACCCCTTGTTCTCATGGGGGATTTTAACTTCCCAGACATCTGCTGGAAATACAGTACAGCAGAGAGGGATCAGTCCTGGAGGTTCCTGAAGTGTGTGGGAGATAACTTCCTGACACAGATGGTGAGGGAACCAACGAGGGGAAGTGCCCTCCTGGACTTGCTGCTTGTTAATAGAGAAGGTCGTGTAGAGGG
>NW_009713373.1:0-18650 GCF_000703405.1 Apaloderma vittatum | reverse complement strand
TGCTGCAGGCCTAACGAGCGGTGCCCACCCAGCACCCCCTTGACTACCACTGTTCCCAGTCCCACACCCACCACATACACACCCTTCGTGTCATCCACCAGCACTAAGTCTACTGCCACGACTGTACCAACCAGTATCAGCACCAGCAGCTCAACCTTCACTACTACTAGTCCTATATCAACACCATGCTTTTGTAAAGTTGGAGAAAATGTTTTTTCACCTGGTTAGTTTCACTTCAGTATATCAACTTGGTTTACCTGGGACTTTTTTCAGGCCTTTTTTTAATCTTGTATTATTTTTTAAATTCTCACTTAATTTTCTTTTTTTTCTTCAGGTGATGTGATGTACCATAAAGTGTATAGTGATGGATGTAAAATTTCCGCCATCTGTAGCACAACATGTACGGTTGAACGACACGTTGTAGATTGTAATGTTACTACTCCTATAACCACTACTTCCCCTGTGTCAACTACGGTCACACCACCATTTTCCCTCACTACCACTCCTCCATATGTTCCTCCTCCTGGTTGTGTTTCTCCTAACTACCCTCCCCTACAGGTGCGTACTTTCTGTGTTACGTTATGATTCTTTAAGTAATGTCATTGTGAGGTTAATACCATAAAGGGACAGTTTGCTATCTTTAAACCTTACATGTGCAGATTGCCAGCATAATGTTGCTACTGATGGTCACTTTACGTGACATAAAAGATGTGCCTTCGTTCTAATTTTTTTCACACTGATAAAGCAAGCTACAATAATCTTTTCTAACGACTTCACTGCTAGTCTTTCTGATGCACCGCACTAAATAAGAAAACTTCTACCAAATAGAGAGTTTTCTTGTGCAGTTTTGCATCTGCTTCAGTTCTCCTGCCATCTTACCTGTACTTCTGTATACATTCTTTTTTATGTTTTTATATTTTATGTTTTTATCTGTTCTTATAGTGAAGTACAGTATACATAGCTCCTATAAAGGACATAATTTCCTTTACCCTGACACCTGTTCCCCTAAATGTCAGAAGAGCTCCTCATGTAGAAGAGATAGCTGGAGACAAGGTTCCCACCTCCTGTTAGCATAAAAAAATATTGTGCATAATATTGACAACCTACAGTATCACTGAAAATTTTCATTTTCGTTCTTGCTTCAGGTTTGAAAAACAAAATAGTTTCTGATCCTCCTGTCATGGTCAGAATTATGAATGCCTCTGGTCAACATTACAAATTATTAGTACCACAAACTGAAATAACACATTAATTTCCTTTCTAGCACCATCTTTACTGGAAACAATACACCATCAAACTAAAAATATGGGTAAATTTCATGTCTGTTTGCAAATTCCACTGACAGCAGGTTTTGTTCATTTTGCAGCCTGGACAAAAATTCAAATTATCCAACTGTACAGAAGTCATCTGTAAGGGAAACCACAAGACAGACATACAATCAATTCACTGCCCACCTGTAAAGGAAATCACCTGTGCGAACAAATATCCACCAATACTGGTACCTGATAAAGATGGCTGCTGTTATCACTATGAGTGTCAATGTAAGCACCAGTAGACTAGAAATAACCCTTCTGAAAAAAGCAAAACTTTGAACAGATTATACAGGCATTTTGTTTTGCTTGAGTTGCTCTATAAATTGTCGTGTATTCACTTCAGTTGCTAAATTCATTCTGCATTAATTCTTATGTTAATCTTCCAAACATTTCTCTCTTCCAGGTGTGTGCAGTGGATGGGGTGATCCTCATTACATCACTTTCGATGGAACCTACTATACTTTCCTTGAAAACTGCACTTACGTCCTGGTGAAACAGATTGTACCTAAATACGACAACTTCCGTGTTTACGTTGACAATTATTACTGCGATTCAGTAGATGGACTTTCCTGCCCTAAATCCATTATTATTTTCTACAAATCTGCAAAAGTGGTGCTGACTCGTGAACTCCTGAATGGTGTGATGACCAATGTGGTAAAATACACTTTTTTTTTCATTTCTCTGCTTTTGCAAAAAATAAGAAAGAAGGTCCATAGGTCTTACTGCTTCTCATTTGAAATATGGTGTGTTAGAATGTCACGTCATGGAGGTGATGAGAGCAGAGGGCCTCATTAGGGAGAAAAAAAAAAATTACACCAGTTTATAAGAACAAAATGTCAGAAACAGCTTAGCACCACGCAGATGTGAATATATTAGGCGCACGTATGTGTATATATAAATTACAGGAGGAAGAACACTAATATAGCTGATAGAGAAGACAGAAAGAATGTCAACACTGCTGCATGATTCATGTTTCATGAAAACTACTACCTTGTGTCATCCACTTACACAAACAAACACATCATGAAGAAACACAAATGCAAATCACAAGAATGACTGGGAGTGTCACTTCACCTTCATGATCCTAAACTAGTGCTGAAAATCCAGTGAAACGAAAAGCCAGTCCCACTGTTACACTGGGGAATTCATTAGCTGATTAGAGAACACAAAGAAGCGGGAGGAAAAATTTGTCTCTGCTGCTACAGAGCCATGCCACATTCACCTTACCTGCAGTCAGAAAGGTATGCTGAAACAGTTAGTCCAGTGGTTCCCTATGAAAGAAAACAGTAACCTGCAGTTTTAACTCTTCCTTTATCCCCATTCAATATGAAAGTTGCAGAACAATTTCTGACAAAAAAGTTATTAAGCAAATATGCCCACTTTTGTTAGCTCATATAAGATATGGGTTGCAAATGGGATGGCTAAGATTAATGAATAAACGTGACTGCTACAAAAACTGGCACCAGGGACATTTGACTTCACTTTGATTTTGGGTAAATCTTCCACTGCCAAGCAACATGTAGTTGGACGGTGCAGTTTTGCAGTGATTACATAATAATGGTAGGAATATCTCTGTAGTTAAAGAAAACTACCACTCATTCTCCTACAACAAATATTTCCGATAATCAAAATAATGAGGGATACCAAAAAAATACTTTGATTTAGAAGGCTGTATTAGCACACAATCTGCACAAAAACAGTACATAGAGGCCACTTAGATTATTCTCACACTGTAGCACCATAGCAATACAAGATATATATATGCTGATACTGCGACGCCAATGGTCATTGAATGGGATGCACAACAATATGGAATTATGCATGATTACAAAGATTAGAAACTACATTATTTAAAACAATCAGGCAGAAGCAGTGCTTATTCTGAAGATGTGTTGTTGTTTTTTAACTCTTCATGCAGATGTACTTCAACAACGAGATTGTCCATCCAGGATTCAAAAAAGATGGCATATCTTTCTCCATGCTTGGCATCAACATGATTGTGGAAATACCAGAGATTGGTGCAACCATCACCTTCAGTGGGCTGATTTTCTCCGTGAAACTGCCATTCGACAAATTTGGCAACAACACCGAAGGACAGTGTGGTAAGACAGATGCACTAATTAGAGGCAGGACTCTTCCTGCAGCCAGCTGTGGTTATTTTCACCCACGCTGGCTATGCAGTGTCACGACTGACAGAAATTTTTAAACAGCACTGAAATGAAATTAAACTAGGTCTGCTGGTTTAATCTTAGGTGTAGACTGGATATTAGGAAAAATTTCTTCACAGAACGAGTTGTCAAGCACTGTAACAGGCTTCTCAGGAAAGTGCTGGAGTCATCATCTCTGGAGAGATTTAAAAGATGTGTAGATGTGGTGCTCAGGCACATGGTTCAGTGGTGGGCTTGGCAGTGTTATGTTAATGGTTGGACTCAATGGTCTTAAAGGTCTTTTCCAACCTAAACAATTGTATAATTCTATGATTCTGTAGGATCAAAAGCTCAATATTTCAGCAACCTGGTTTTTGTTTGTTTTGTTTGGTGTTTTTTTTTCCTGGGGCTGGGGCTTTAGGTTTGTTTGTCTTTCCCTAACCTAAATTAAAGTTCACATAACTGCAAAGAAAGCATTCCTTACGAACTAAGGCACGTTACACATTTCATCGGCACATCACGTCTAAATGGGATATCAGCACTATAACGTATTGTGCATCTCTGATGTGGCTTATGAGACTTACACAGCTTGTCTTTTCCAGGAACATGTACAAACAACAAAGCAGACGAATGCCGCTTACCAAGTGGTAAGATCATTTCTTCCTGTCCCGAAATGGCTCATCACTGGATCGTTGATAACAACCAGACATGCCATGGAGTACCACTACCACATCCTGTAACCACACCTCCACCAAGGCCTCACTGTGAAACACCTCCACTCTGCAAGCTTATCTTGAGCAAGTAAGAGAAAAACTGAATTAATTCACTCTTTCTAGACAAAATTGTCTTCGTATCTTACAAGAAGAGTAACAACTATAGCTCTAGCATGTGACAACAGCTGAAAATATCAGCTTAATGATAGGATACATATATTAAAAGGCCTTTGAAAAAGAAACTGCTCTTCTTTAGTGACCTGCAAGCCAAAGATAAGCGAGCAAGGAGAGGGGAGGTCAGAAAATGAAGCACAAAGGCTTGTTTCCTGCAGTATTTTCTATATTTGTGTGAGCTCTGAGAAAAAGGCTTTTCAGAGAGCCCTCTGCTTCTTGCAGTGTCCAGTAAGTTATAAGCTGCTCTATGTGCAGTTTTGCTCTCTCTCGGCTACCTTTTTCCTCAACATGATGCAGTTGCCTTTTACAAGATTTCTGGTGCCAGAGTAATGAGAAGTTGTGTACACATATAGAAACACTATGACCATTAGCCTCGTTAGAAAAAAAAAGAAAAGAAGCTTCAAACTTCCTAAACTTTCCTTTCCTGAATCAGTCTCCCAGATCACTGGCCATTCTTTTGGTTTTGTTTCCTGAAGCAGAGTCCTTCATGAAGCAGATTCACATGCCGTCAACTAGGAGGTGCTGTCTGACAGGAAGAGATTTTATATAATGAGCAGCTAACACAAAAGGGGGTTGGTTTCTTTCCTGTCCGCAGGACTTTTGCAGACTGCCATGGCGTGATACCACCGGAACCATTTTTCCAAGGCTGTGTTTTTGATGGGTGCCGCATAGCCAATAAAAGCATGCAGTGTAGCAGTCTGGAGATATACGCTACCGAGTGTGCTGCTAGAGGTGTCTGCATTGACTGGAGAAGAATGACCAATGATACATGCTGTAAGTATTGCAGAACTCAAAAATGTGTGTGAGAAATTGTAGTAATTAGTGTTTGATTCACTGAGCACATCTTACATCTAATACTTGACTACTGTCTACAAAAATACAGCAACATCCTTACTCAGAGAAGCTGCAGATGAAGAAGGCAAAGCTGTAGTCCCTCTTGCTGCAAACATGCATCTACTGTCAATTTTTGATCTTTTTTCTTCTTTTTCCATACAGCATACCACTGTCCAGCAAGCACGGTATACAAGCCATGTGGGCCCATTAATCCTGCTACCTGTGACAAAAGGTATGGAAAGACAAAAACCCCCTAACTTTATGTATCTATCTTCCTTAGAAAATGGAGTTACTTCATAACAAAATATCTTGTGAATTTGGATTATTTATTCAAGATGTATAAATATCAGTCAGCTCTATGAATATGCACATTGGGTTGCACTTCAGAAAATATAAATTCTTTTATCTCCCTTGTAACTGACTTGGCAACTTTCTACATCTTCTCCTCGCTCTTGCCTGCTTCACTGCAAAACCATGTTACTCAAATACATGCATTCCTCCCACTCTAGTGCGGTCGAGATCCCTGGCTATGGAGTAACCGAAGGATGCTTCTGTCCTGAAGGAAAGACACTCTTGAGTATAGACAGCAAGATCTGTGTCCGTGAATGCAGTAAGTAATCTCTAGCTTCTTTGGGGAATTGATAGTCAGGAAGCCTATACTCTACTGTCATCTTCCACGTGGTCAGATCATGAGTAAGTCGGCCTCTTCAAGCTCCTTTAGTCTCTCCATCTGAAAATTGAGTGATAAACAATATTACCTTTTTTCCACCTTCCTTCTTTACATGAGACTTACCAAGATGCCAGAATACTATTAGTCTTTGTATTCATTTTCTTGTTACTTTTATCTTCGAAATATTTGTATTTGAAACTGCACAAATTTACTCCTTTATGCGAGTTTTCAGTGGTTTAAATCTCCATTTCTGTCTTTTTTCTTTGCAGCCTGTAGGGAATCAAACGGAATATCCAGAATGGTGAGTACCACAGTCAGTATTTTTTATCAAGCACAGACGAGTGAGGCAAGACAAAATTTTTATTAGGTTGGGGGAGACTTGGGATTTTTTTTCAAACGTTCATTCCCTTTTAGTCTTAAAAAGAATTATGAGTGCTAGAGCAGATACCACATTACTCCCTAAGAAATTTAGGGTTGCAGTGGAACTGTGGCATATGTGCTTCTTTTATTTCCACAAATTTGGCTCAATGAATTTACTAGAGATGAAGGGACAGATGGATAACAAAGCTTACCTGTTGCATATAATGTTGGTGGCATATGTGCTCCTTTTATTGCCACAAACTTGGCTCAACAGAGTTAGTAGAGATGAAGGGACAGATAGATAACAAAGCTTACCTGTTGCGTATAATGTTGATAGCCTGCATTCTTAGTTTCTTAGCTATATACAAATTACAGAAATTTCTCTCTGTAACCTAAGGTACAAATGAGCATGTCATATAATATTTCTTATTCAAAAATGCATGCAAAGATCAATCACTCCTTTAGACCTCTTGTATCCCTCATACTAATACTACTAATAAACAGAAAGTGACAGGTGTGTGAACACGCTCAGTCTTCAGTGGCCTTCAGCCACTAAAAATACTAGAAATATGAAAGGGCAGATGCAATCAGTTATCAATGTACCCCTTAATAACTCAACTAGAAACTAACAGAATGATTTTTGTTTGAACTTCTATATAATATTTTTTTCTCCTTTTGTTTTTTTTATATAGCCAGGAGAAAAATGGACAACACAGTGCCAGGACTGTGTCTGTGACAAAAATACTCTTACAATACAGTGCACAAAACACAAATGTCCTCTGCCAGACCAAGAAGAATCTTGTAATGAACCAGGTCAGATGTCTGTTCTGATACCGACACCAGAAAATCCCTGCTGTTCCAGGATTAAGTGCTGTAAGTACTGTCTTAGTTCTTTATCATGAGGAATACAGGGAGGTTGGACTAGATGATCTCTAAGGTCCCTTCCAGCTTATGCCATTCTATGATCCTATGAATAATATACTATATTCGTCTTGGGAACTACAGCAGTAATTTCTCATTTCTTAAATACTTCATATGCTTTTCTCCCTTATCCCACTTAGTACCTTCTTGTAGAGAATTTACTAGATGCCTGAAGAGAATAAATTTAAAGATGAAAAGATTTTACATAGTCAGACCTAGAAGAGTATCTGGAGATCTCCTGTAATTGAAAACCTTTAATGCTGCCACCACCTGGAATAATATTCAAAAACAATTCAAAGCATTTCAAAGAGCAGTATAAAAAAAAATCTTAACTTCAAAAAACAAATGTCTTGAGCATTTAAAAATCGTTCAAGAAAATTTCTGAACCTCTGAGAGTCATCCCATTTCCCAATTAGTACAAATTTCTCTTTTGAAGTATCGCTTTCCAGCAATCGCCATTCTATTCCTCTCAGACAATGCTTTGTTTTACAAAGGTTATGGAAAAGCCCATTCCCTTTGAAAATAGCTGAGCAAACATACTGACATAGCCCTTAAACGAGCTTGTGTAAACACCACCACACTCACCCTATGGGAAGTGAAGGTCATGGGAAACTGAATTACTTTCACTTAAAAATCCTGAGTTCACTATTTTCTGTGTTCTCTTACATGAACCAGACTGCAACACCAGTCTCTGCCCCGAGCCCACACCGTCATGTGCACCCGGCCAGGAGATCATCACAACGCTGCAGCCTGGCAAGTGCTGCCCTACCTATAGATGCAGTAAGTACTACGCACCTTCTGCACCTGGTATTCCCAGCAATTTTTTTATGACAACAAAAACCTGAAGGGAGAAAGATGAAAATTATCTATGTCATCATACCGGGCCAACCAAGCAGCAGATTTTCACACCTACTTCTGTTTTTTAAAACTTATACCTCTATGACACCATCTTCCTTTCTTCTTTACAGGAGAGGGCTGTGCAGTCAATGAAACCTTGTATCCAGTAAGTACACAAAGTAACCCACTATTAAAAAACACATTCAAGTAGGTTCACAATCAATGTTTTTGAGACTCCTGTCATGGACCGTATTTTGTGGAAAGGCCCAAGATAAAATATTATCAATTGTTTAACCAAGGTCAGCATAACAAAACTCTCCCTATAAGCAAAAGAATTTTCTGCTCTCCTTTCTGCTTTAGCAGAATTTAATTCCACAATAGATATTACCAACAACAGAAACTCTTCTTAAATAAAACAACCAAAATTGTATTTAAGGATAGCTTAGCCCAGACATTGCTCAGCTCTGTACTGTCTGTGATGTACATGCACAAAGTAACTTGCTTTTACCAACTAATAATAACTTTTTTTTCTGATTTCCCCTAGCCTGGAGCTATCATTCCATCACAGCCATGTGAAGAATGCATCTGCTCCAAATCCTCTTCAATGTCTCACGCTACCATCAAGTGCAAGCCTGTTACCTGTGACACGTACTGCCCAGTGGTGAGTGCCGTTTTGCTGTCAGCCAGTTCTAACATCCACCAGTTAAAGTCAGTGTCCTCAATGCCATTTCCTCTTCACTTCTTTCAAAACAGGGTTATCATTACACAAAGGTACCTGGACGGTGCTGTGGAACATGCGAGGCGCCGGCTTGCGTAGTCACCGTGGGAGACAACAGTACACACGTGCTCCACGTAACTATCCCCAGTTTAGTTCTCTTCTGGTGAACTCTGCTAGTCTTCTCACTGTTTCCTCTCCTTATCTTTGTCATATTTATTTGCCGCACATTTTCTCATGTCAGATAAACGCTTATTCTGGCAGGGAAGGGACTGTCTAATACAGCTTGAACAGCACCTTGAGTCATGAAACTCCAGTTCTGACTAAGACTTCTGGAAGTAATTGTGCTACTGAACAATGGCTTTCAGAAATCAACACAGAAAGTCACGCAGGAGAAAGTCGAGGCCCCTTATTTGCCTTCAGCTCTGAAAATACAGAGATCATTTTGCTCAAAGGATAATTTCATCTACGGAAGCAGTTTTCTGCTTCAAGCAGCCACTTCAAGTTAGCCAAGAGCTTTAGGGCAGGATGAGTCAGTGAAGTCAGTAGAAATTCTGCCACGTGTCTGAATGGACATAGACATAGACTCTGATGACAAAACCACTGAAAGACAAATTAGTCATTCCAAATGCGTCCTCAAATTCATCCTGTTCACACAACAAGCATCCACATACTTAGCCTATTCACACAAAAGGCATGTCCATAACCAGATAAAAACCACAGCCTCTTCACTTGGTTAATGAAAAAGATTTACAGTGGTATGACAATATGACAAGTAACTATCAGCTGAAATTCAAGGAAATCGTTTGAAATTATCAAACTGCAGTGGGCAGCAATGATAAGATGTTGGAGGGGTTTTATGCCTTCATTTTTATCAAAAAGGTTTCTATTCATTTCCATTTTAACTGCTTTCAGGTTGGAGAATTCTGGCACCCACCTGGTGATAACTGTACAACTTACACATGTGAAAAGCATGGTAACCAGTACATTCAAGTCGCCCTAAAGAAAAGCTGTCCTGCCATTAACCCTGACTGCAATCCCGTAAGTACTCCTCTCCCAGTTCTCATGTTTGAAAAGATTGCAGTAGCTAATGCCAGTGATAGAGGATCGTGGTGTCCAAGGATAACACCTGGCAGAAGAATCACACAGGATGTAGCCCTCATTTTATACTCTCTGAATCCGATTCCCATCAAATTTCATTTTGGAACAGCAAATAAAAATGAAAATGGGTGATTTCTCAATCCTCCTTGAGGACAGGGCACTAGAGAAAATGGTATAGCGTAATGTTTTGGGTTCCTAAAAGTGCCAGGTGACCAAAAATCAAGAATTGTATGGGAAAATGATGTAATCTTAAACTGTTTAAGATTACAAATTCTTTGTTACAATTCCATTAATGAGAGCCAAGGTGAAAGAAAATAAACTACTTCAGTTCACAATGTCATATGATTTAATACAACCCCATACATCCAGGGAGTCAGTTCTTTCATGATTTGTGTTACCAGGTCTAACACAATCCTTCACCTGTACTGACTGTGGTCACTCAAAATATCCCTGCAAGCTTTATTTCTGAAATTTTACTACTGAACTTGGATCTCAGCAAAACAGTTCCAGTCCCCCTCAAAGTCAGCTTTCAAAGAACTCTTATTAATACTGAAGTAGTTACTTGCTCTTAATATTTAGCCTTTCTTGAAATTAGATTCCATGTCAATATTAAAAAAACCCACAAAACACAACAACTTTCTGGTGCCAGAGAAACTTAGGAAGCAGGGAAAGCCTCTGCTTTAGTATGCAGAGAGGAAACCTGAGTGATCTTTTTCTGTTTTCCCACACAAGGATGACATCGTGCTCTCTGAAGATGGCTGCTGTAAAGTGTGCAGCACAGGTAAGTAATGACATTAAGTGCCTTATTAGTCATATTATTCCATCTTGCACAGTAGATGCATAGACAGAAGAGGTGAACAGACCAGGTTTGGGACCACTGCCTCACACTGAGTTGAGAAAGGAAACAGGTGGAAAAAGAAAGGAACAGAATGTCTCCATGAATATGGTGAACTTTCCCATCCCCTACTGTTAAACGTTAGTCTTTTTGTGGGAGGGAGAGGACTACGACTATTCTCCAACTTTCAGAGACACATTCCCTTTACGGAAGAAATTAAGGCCAAGCCTGCGAGGTGGGTGTGCACTGAGCGGTTACCACAGTACTGCTCTTTATTTCTACATCCCGTAGCAGAGTTACATGAACAAAAGGGATTTTTTTTTTCATTCATTGATAACACCAGTAGAAAGCGATTATTTGGCCCTCAGCAATTAAAACAGAAATGCACTGTGACCTAATTCCCTATTTCAGCTCCACTCATCTCAGTTTTCAACTACAGACTGTCTATCATACCCAGACATCTATTTATATGCACGTATATTTTAACTTATTTTCCCTTGGTTTGTGACATCTACAGCTTGTCTGAAGCACCGTAATATTACCGTCATCGAATATGCTGGATGTGTATCACCTGCACCCGTTGAGTTGTCATACTGCGAAGGTAGATGCGATGCTTACTCACGGTAAGTGGCATAAAAGATACTTGCAGTCTCTAGTTACACAAAGCAAACATCAGCTGATTTACTCATATGTCCAGCATCCGCCCAGCCATCACCTGTTTCCAACAACTGTTGTACTAACTAGAATTTTTAACAGATATAATGTTGTGCTAGCTTAATTACCTCAAGACTGTTCAGTGTCATAGTGAATATAACCAAATTTTGATTTTGCCCACATGAAAGTGAGGTTATTTTTTTCTCACTATTCTCTCATTTTGGACTGTGATCTGGATTAATTTCTCTACTTTTTGTGTGCCTTAATGAAGAGTTAGATATATCCATTTTTACAGTGAGGAACAACTTACTTATATTTCACCACAGTACTGTAAGAATGGTACTATTGAACTATAATCCCACATGCAATCTCATAATTTCTGGTAATGGGTGGGAGAGGCAGTGGTATTTCTCACATAATTTCTGAATATTTCTCTTTTGTTGGTTTTGCAGATATTCTCTGGAGGCAAACACAATGGAACATAAATGCTCATGCTGTCAGGAGACCAAGGTCAGCCAAAGAAAGGTGACTCTGACGTGCAGTGACGGAACCTACCTTGATCACGCGTACACCTACGTGGAGCAATGCAGCTGCTCGCCCGCTGAGTGCGTTCTCCGAGACCTGGAAGAAGGCGCGAACCTAATAAAGACCTCTAAGGAACAAGTGAAAGTCAAAAATCAGAACTAGAGGGAAGAAGTCAATGAGGAGTTGAACATAGGACTAAAAAAATTTAAAAAAAAAACCAAACAAAAAAACCCCACCACTTGAAAAAATACAAAAGTGACAAAAGCAGCTAAAGTTTTGGATGAGATTGTATTTCCTGCATACAAACTCAGTATGTCTGTCTACATGATTTCCATTTTCATTATCACTGTATCTCCCATTGTTCTTCATGCCTTTTCTTTTACACCTTGAGAGGTACAGCAAAAGGTCATTCTGACATTTTCTGTTAGTTTGTTTGTCTTCTGAGAAGCGCTGAGAGCTGGATTAACACCTGCACAAAGCCTATTAAGACAACAACAGTATTTTCTGGCTTGAAGCTTGCCTGTGGTGGCTGATGCAGACACTTGACAATATCTAATATTTCCACTGGCATAGACTGACCTTTTTTATAACAACAAATGTGACAAATCAAAAGCTCAAGTCCCGAAAACAAACAAACAAAGCTGGACCTCTCTGTTTCTTTTATTTTTCTTTTTGCATTAAGGAACACTTAGACTGCAGAAAGCCATACCTTTTTCAAAACTATAAACCTCAATGTTTTGAACAATTTAGGGCATGTTCCTACATATTCTCATGAGAAAAAGAAAGAAATCCTAACATGAGAAGCTGCTGCACACTACTCTTTGTTTACATAACACCATCAGCATAGTAACTGTATGAAAATACGGGATTTTTTTTTTTGTCTGTGGTTAACTGTTTACAGAGGTATATATATATATATTTTTGCCAACAGGGGCATATGAAGGATTTTTTGTAAACAAAAGTGAATAATAATAATAATAGTAATAATAATATATGTACATGCTCTCCTAGGAAGCCCTTAAAAGTTGAACCATTGCTATTTATTTTGTTTTTGGAAAATTGATTTATTGGGTCATTTTTTCATAATTAATGTTATCCCACTTCTTTGTCTTAGTCGTGTTAACTGGGTATGGTATATTTTCTTCATTTTGTTTCGGAATCCTGTTTTATTTTTGTTCCTTATATAAAAAAAAAACATGATTAATAAATTTCAAGCATTTTACGGCATGTCCCCTCTGGCTCTTCATTGAATCTCTCGCATAAAATATATCCCTCTGCATAAAAATATTTGCTTCCCATCCTACTACAGCCATTTCTCAGTAGCTCCAAGTCAAAAGTCAGTCTAGACTGCGGTACCTAAGCCTTTGATAGTGCTTTGAAGGAAAGGCACTCAAAAGCAAATACTGAAAGTTTTCCAGGCACACCACTGCAGATGCTGTCAATTAGCGTGTTTCCGCTGAGCAAGAATATCTTTGAGTCTGCACCTGTTTTGTAGCTCTGAAAGCTCTTTACCTGACAGATGGAAACTATCCAAAGTATTCCAGACCAGTTGGTCTCATATTTCAGAGCCCACTGCAACATACATAAATCTCAAACCTGAAATCGCACTGCTGTAAATCTACGAGTTTGGACAGGTTACCATGCAGCTTTAGTTACACTATATGTTAAACCAGCCACCACAGATCTGACTGCAGATTGTGTAACACCAAGCTACATGTTTTACACAATTTACAACTGACTGCCCTGGGATGGGCAGGAGGAACAGTAAAAAATTAAAGGCGCTGACCTTTCTCCTAGCCTCAGTAGAGGGAGTAACAGGGGAACAGCATTGGCTTTCTGCAGGTGCCCTGCAGCAGCTTAGGCTGCTTTCTCACCTATTTTTCTTTCACAGACCAATAACAACCCATACACTTGCCCCCCACTTCAAAAGAGAGCACCGAGTTCTCTCCCGGGGATCGCTAGTAACATTGCACCTCCTGCTGGCAAAAATCCCTACCTCCTCCCAGCTTCCCGCTGACAACTTGTTATTTTGCTCTATTTTCATTCCCAGCCCTTAGGCTCTTCCCAGAGAGGCCTCAGGTGACATACTGTCCTGTTCCCTTCTTTCCACCTAACCCACCAGCCTTCGCAATGCAGTACTACTCCTGAACTCATGAGTGGTTCAGTGAGGGACAGGTTCTCTGGCCTTGTCAGGCAAGATACGAAATCATTCTTCTCCCACATATTCTGCAGAAAGGAAAAAGAGATTGTCTATAATATAAAATCAATTATCACACACTTCTCTGGTCCACAGCAGCTCCTTGTCCACAGTTAACTCACTGAAATAGTAGATTCCCTGCACGTTGCTTCAAGATCATTGGTTGTTTTTCCATGCAAAGCCTGTATCTCAGTATCCCAGCAGCTGCCTTCATCCCTGGAAAACTCTGTACGTTAAGTCTGTGCCACCAGCCACTTCATACAACCTACCGAAAGAGGAAAACCCAATATGCTGAGGAAGAAAAGAATAAGAGACGCATAATATGTGGCACACGGGAAGACTGAGAAGTGATAATGATGGATAGCAGAGGCGCAAATCAACCTAGAGTTTGATGGCATAACAAAAAAAAAGAAAATAAAGAAAGAGAAGCAAAAGAATGGACAGACTTTGGTCCTGGCAAGGGGAGGTAAGAGGCAAGGAAACAAGGAAGGGAAACAAGCCAAGGCACACCATGGAGGCATGCAGAACCTGTAGCTGAGGGCTACTGATACAGTCCCACTGCTGGGAAAGAACAAATGGGAACCCTCAATTTAAGAAAAGGAGAATGAGGAACAACATGATTTGGGCATGAAAGGGCAAATGAAAGGACTTGGGCTTGGTAGCTCTTCATTGACACAGGTCAGAATACAGTGAACTCTACTAGTGCAGATAATTAATGTATATTACACCAACGCTGACACCAGAGGGCTCTAGGCTCACAGTTTTCAAGCCCGTATGGAAAGGTTTTCTGCCGAAAGCGTTTCTCCAAAGTCGGCCATATAATAACTACTTGCCTTATTTTAAAATCATTAAGATAAACTTTGCCCTTAACTTGTTCTCGAATCTCCAGCCACCCATTCCACATAGCATACCAAGACTTGTTTATCCATCACTTAATTTGGCTTTTTTTTTCTTTATCTGATCAGCTTTAGAACACAAATAAATTGCAGTGAGGAAATCATTCACTTAGGACAGTACTTATTCCAGCTGTACAAAAAAACATTCAAAGGTTTCGGGTCTAATTTCAGTACTGGCTGTCAGCAGTCCTTCCTTGGGCTCCACACTCAGTACTCCTATTATGCAGCCTAACTGCTGCATGATCAGCTTATATTTTCTCCTTTTCCATGCAGGACTTTAAAACTGGCTTTTCAGTTATGTTTTGCAATCATCAGTAACATATAAAATACAACCTAAAACAATATGTCTATTCAGATTTGCCACCTAAGAGTCCACTTCAAGTAATTAATTTGACTGCTAAGGCATGAGAGCCAGCTTTGAAGTCTCATCACATTGTGAAAGCACTTACGGAAAGACTTAAGATTCTTTGTGAGGTGCTCGTGATTGTCACATTTTGTTTTGCTCTGTACGGTTTTCAAAAATCATCTTCCTTCTTGAATCTCAGATTTCTTTCGACATGCATTATAATTTGTATTTAGAGGTTATAAGGACTCAGCAAATGTTTGCAGTTACAATATTTGTTGTTACTAAGTTATGCACATAGTTAAAATCTTTTAAATAGACAGTAATACTCTGTCTGCTAACTCTCATCCTGCTGTCAGAGCCATGCATACAAGTAGAATCCCACTTTTGCCTACTCCTGTTAGCAAAGGCTGTCCACACAGCAAAAAAGGGAGGGATTAAACACGAACAATTACAGACATTTCATGCACTGAGTCTCACAAAATACCGTAGACAACTGCACAAGCCTAGCAGCCAATCCCAAAACTAATTCATTGCTTCTGCATTTGCACCAGTCTAACCGCAAGAGTACGCCCATGGCTGTTACCGGTTTTCACTTACTCAAAAACAATAAATGCCAGAAATACACGAGGGGAGCATGATTCCAAGGCAAATTTGGGAACTGGTCTGTTTTGGAGAATATCAGATGTGGACTCTGCAGTCATTTCCTCACTCAGCAAGGAGCCACACAAAGCTTTTCATTCCACTGTAGGTAATCTCTAGGGAGGTTTGGGGTCAAAACTGAGCTCAATGTCACACCTACCGAGGCACACCACTGCCAACTGCAACACAGGCACAATATGAGTACTTGCAGACAAAACAGGAGAGGAATCGATAGACAATCTGCAGAAAAGGCACAATGAACACCATCATGGAATGACCTCTTGCCACAGCACAACTAATTTTTGTATTCACATTAGTCGGTGGCTGCTCTGCATTCTGAAGAGTGAGAGTATTCTACCTGATGCGGTTCTATCACTTTCTCTGCTATTAGTGCTCTTGTGCTTTGTGACCTCATTCTAATGGAAATTCAGATCCATTATTCAGATATCTGCTACTTTACAGGAAATGAGCATTATAATTACACTAAATTTGTGTTGACTGAAGATATTGCAAAACAGTACAGAATCACATAACTTATAGTAAGGTGCAGTTGCACAGCATTCGTAACAGAGAAGTTGTCACTATACTCTTGATCTAACAGAGATATGTAAAAACCCTTTATCTTCAGCAAGGAAGATATGGGAGCAATATAATCTGTCCCTCAGTAATCCTAGAGAGGATTTTAATGACCAGTATTTTAACAATCTTTCAATCTTAATTAAGTTATCATCACAACAACCTAAACTATTCTCAAATTTCCAGTATACTCTGGGCTTTTATAAAAGAAGAAAAAGTTTGCTAGTCATCTTAAATATATTCTGTTGTTAGAGATTTTGTATTTACTTATATATACATATGTATGTAAAGACCAGCACAAACTCATCAACAATCCCTACCTCCCATTTACCTTTCGTCCGCAGTTCGAAACTGTTAGCACCAGAGGCTTCACAGGCAGAGCCCGCTAATTCAGAGTAACTACTAACCAAAAGTAACAGAGTAGCCTGCAATTTTGTTTCAATCTAGCAAGAAAGTCCTCAAGAAACGGCATCTCTCAAAATCCTGAAGAAAAGGCATCTCTGAAGCAAGCTTTCCAGCAAAATACAAATATTGGGCAGAAAATTCACAAAATTTGGCCTTTTATGTAAACAAATAATAGCCCTTTACCATGTTATATAACCATTTAGATCTGCTCTTAAGATTGATTGGATCTGCTCTGAAGAATTCCTCTATGTCACTATCTTTGCAAGAGACACAACAGACTTGAGGGAAAAGGTGCAATGCCACCAAAAAATACGTGAACTTCAGATAGCCATCAGACCACACGGATTCACCTGTGCCTTTCCACTAGTGCAGGAACTCAACCATGAAAGGAAGCCCTTCCAGAGCCATGGGTGACCAAAGCCTCAGTTGTATCTATGTAAAATCAGCAGAGACTTCTGTGGGATCACCAAAAAAGTCAGTGAGCAGAGCGAACACAATAAAAAAGCTCACCTCGTGGGAATATATGATTTTACAGATTGTCTTCATATGTTAAATATGTCTTCATATGTCTTCATATTAATTTGTGAAAAAATCTGGGACAAATACGTGCTGCGGCTAATCTCTGAGACTTTCAGGAAACTGTAAAAATGGCTCAGAGACTCTTTTTTAAAGTTCATCTACCCCGACTGAAAAAATTACTGAGCAGTAAGCACGTCTCACTTACCCAACTGAGGAAGCACCTAAAAGGGTTAGAAATAAATAGACAAAAGTTACCTGAAAGAGACAGAGACTTCCTCTTATCTTGGGTCACCCTTTCTGGTGTGGTCACATCGGTCTTATTCCATGGGGTTTGTTTTTTTAGCATATGAGACAGGACCATCAGGAATCCAACATGAAGCAGAGCAGGAGGACGACGATCTTTCTCGCATTTATGATAGCAATGATAAAGAAGTGGCCCTCTTGCTAAGGGCAGGTTTAGTTTTTTCGAGTTGTCAATTCTCTTTAAGCAATTTGAGATGAATCTGATGAGGTGACGTGGCCAAGCTAAACATTCAGAAACTGCCCCATCATCAAGGTGCCCACTTGCAAATCGCTTCAATCCTGGCAACTGTTTTTCTTATGAGCTTATAAGACAGATAGAATTAATGCAATGCATTACAAATAATTCTTCACGCCTAATTTAGTCACAAATGCCATTAAGTTATAAAGAATCAAATCGTGCTGTGCCCCATGTGGCTCTTTGAAAACTCTTTTTACAAGGGCTCAGAGCAAAGTGTACGGCATGAAACAAATTTATGCGGATGTGCCACAGCCTGTGTCAGAGCATTTCGGGAAGGAGGAAAAGAGAACAACCTTCAGAGCCTTCAGAGGGTTTTTCCCACTCCAAACACCTCCGTGGCCATCAAAAACTGTTGAGGATAATGATAAAAAAAGAAGAAAAAAAAAAAGGTAGCAGCACAGCAGCTATGAAAGGCTGGGCAGAAGGGAGTTGGGCCTCACCCAAAACTCCAGGAGCGTCCTGTTGAGAAATATGAAGAAATACACCACGGAGACCAGCCCCCCTCCCCAGCTGAACTTCAGGTCCGCCATCTTGCACCCGCAGGAGCCCCTGAGGACGTGGCTCGGAAGGCGGGAAACGCCTCGCGCCTGGCTTCTGCTGTGGCGGTCGGCCTGAGGGGACACACCGCGCCCTGCCTGCCCTGGAGCAACGCGCAGCCCTTCACGGCGGGGTGCCGGGTAGATTTTACCTCAGCGCAGCCCCCCGGCGGCGGAGGGATAGCCGGTACCCTCA